>NC_044274.1:71365949-71463449 GCF_003957555.1 Calypte anna | reverse complement strand
TGATAAAAGGACAACACCAGTGACACTGACCTGCATGTGAACAATGAGAGTACAGTGGATTCACATGATTGTGCCAGACCCTGCAGAGGACAGGCAACCCAGCAGGGCTGGATCACACATCTACTGACCCTGTCTGCAGACCCATGGAGTCATATCCTTCATCCACCTCCCCAAAGTCTCACCCTTCTCTGCCACTGCTTCTGTTAGAAAGTCCATGCCACCTCAATAAACTAACCTGTAACTTTAATTGTAACTTTTCACTAGATTGATTTACACCTAACAAGTCAAAGAGACACTCAAAAAAAAAATTGAGACAAGTGTAGAGGGCATAATCAGAATTTCATCTTATTGTTTCTTTGATCTTCCCAGCTTATCCAGTGCTCACCAGTCTGGCTGAGGTTTGGTGAATCACTCTAGCAAAAAAAGAGATAATGTTGAGGTGGTCACTAGAGACTGGTCTAACTTAAAAATTATAAATCAATTTCAAAAACTTAACCAAACAACTAAAAACAAATAAACAGAACAAAACAAAGACAAAACAACACAACACTTCCCCAACCAACAAAGAAAAAACAAAACAAAACAAACTAAACAGGAAACATCCTTTCTGTACCAGACTTCATCTTCCATTCTCAGACTTAGAAGAAATCTTTCACTTCCCAACAGCTGGAGCCCACAGCTCTTTTCTTCAGATACCACTTATGAAAAATTAAGTTCTAGCAGCCTTTTACCACTAAGCCTCTCACTCAGACTTTGGACTTAATACCAAGATTTTAATATACTAATTCAATTATGTAGTGCTATGGGTAATATTCTTAACTTAGATCTAGTGGAAAAAAAAATTAAGTCATCTTTCTCATCTGCCTTCCTTCCATCAAGACTTCAGAGTTTTTTTATGCTTCATACCTACTTTGTCATCACTTTTGTGCTTTCCCTAGCTAGTAAAGTCACACATCCTCATCAAAAAAATGTTGTTCCAGCTGCTGAAAAAATTTTCATTGCAACTTCAACACATGTTTTTAAATGATGTGGCACTAGAACTAACATAGTAAAACTGGTTTAACATAGCCACATCTTATGTGTCCAAAGAAAGGACAGAAATGAGAGTATTAATTAATGGCAAAAAATATGGCTGACACAAATTATTTTAAAATCTCTTTCAAAAAAATTATCATCCTAACAACTACTAACAACATCCTAACATTTATGAACATCTTGAATTCTTCTGTGGGTACCTTGTATATTTTGTGCAGTGCTTAGGACAACACCTTTGTCAATTTGCATAACATTTACTGTAGCACACTAAATAATAACTTTCTGAGGAGAGTTTTCAAGAGCAACCTTGAGTCCTACAAAATTAAGCTTTGCCAGCAGCTTTCTCATCTTGGAGCTCACTGTTCAAATGTCTTCTTCAATATTTTAGCTCACACTTTTTAGGATATATTTGCTCATCTGAGGTTCAGAAAATAAACAATATTTCTTTCTTTCCTCAGGACAAATCAAATTATCTGTGTCCTGAAGAAAGTACTTTTTAATAAACATATATCTTTCTGAGCTCATCTTCCACTTATTCAACATATGCCATCAATATTCTGAAATACATCTAAATCAACAGAAGTTGCAAAATAGCACAAAAGTACTGCAAACTGCTCTGCCTGCCTTCCATTAACCTAGCCTACAATTTTTCTCTTTTAAACTGTTATCATATCTTTAGAGGTCTGTCCTGAAAATCAGTGGTAGGATGAGTAGAAAGGCCAGGTCAGAGCTTCCAAAAAGTTGGAAAAGAGAAACATGTAAGCTGCATGGGAATCTGTTTCTTATAATGTAAATTATTGTTATTACCCATAGCCACCAAAATATCCTTTATATGTATGCAGAATGTATATGTGCAGAAGAAAGGCAGATGAAATGGATGAAGAGGAAAATAACGAATCCCTGATCACAACCTATTCCTACTTCATAGCTTGGTAGAACACAGGTACCTTTCAATATCAATCAGCTGTGTTGTTTACCAGAACAGCTCCCCTCAGATATTTAAGAAATAATTAACACAAGCCATTATTTGAAGCACCAGCAGAACAATATTTCTCTTCAGTAATATTATAAACAACTAAGACTTTATTCTCAGGTTCTCTAAAATAAAATAAAACTAGAGTTTTATAGTTTTGCTATTCAAAAGGAAGTTTAGAACTCAGCTTGTGTAGATGCATATTTTTAGTCTATCAGCCAAATATCTGGAGGGAGTGGTGCATGGAGGGGCTTATGTATTATTGTTTATAGGTTTACATAGGGAGTTTTGACAGTTCATGTTACCAGCCCCTGAGTTCAGTTTCAGTATGGTATTTCAAAACTCTCAAGGCTTACTTTTCCCAATTAAGGATTATGGAAACAGGCCTGGTGAGCCTAGAGGCTTTTGAATTGTGCTTGTCAAACATTAAGCAAACATGGATATCTCCAGGCTCACAAAGCTCTGATAAAACTATGTGTAAATAATTAGATCAATCAACAGGAAACAGTATGTGATGTATGTCAGCAGTAGTTTCACAACAAACAGCATATAGAAAATATCAGCTTCTCACTAACCCTTCAATTGGCTCGACTACCACGAATATTAAAAACCTGTATCTTTGCAGGGCAAAATGCAATCCACACTTCCATGATATATTTTCACATAGCTTTCTGCCAAGTAATCTCCATGAACATTCTCATCTGCAAACCAAATACCCTCAGCATGCTACCAGTCAATTAGGTGTGTATTTATCCTTAAGTTTTTAATTTAAGTCACTTGGGATACTAGTCAATTTTCCTAATTAGAATATATCCATCAAGATTAGAAAGTAGGCTTGGGCAAATTTATATTGGATCACTTTTGAAAAAGATAAATTTGCATAAAGTGCATTGTACGCTAATACAGCAATTAGGATGATGCTTCAAGGGTCACAACTCAAAGTTTTCCAGACTTTTCTACCCCTCTAAGACATAAAAATTAGAAACAGACTTTTAGCATAAGCCTGGGCCTCATTTCTGACTGTGTTTCGTTGCATCAAAGTATTAATTTTACAAAGTAACAATTTAAAAATTATTAAGAATATGGATGTGCTTACAGAGAACCAGATGTTTGAACTTGATGAGATTTACCCTTGAACCTAATGAGATTTACCCCATCAACAACCATGTTTTAAATATTTACATATAGAAATCAAGTTTATTATGTAAAGTTTAGCTGTTTTTAGAAAATATTGAGAGTACTGTTGCAGGACTGAAGGAAGAAAGCACATTTGTACCATATTCCAATAAACAATATATTTAAAGATACTTTAAAGATAGAGTTGAAAGTGTTATGTTTCATACTTGGAGACCTCTGCAGCTGAGGAGATTTCTAGAGGAACCATTGCAGTTTTCATAAGTCCCTGAGTATGTTTGGAGACATATGAAAGCAGTTCATCACAAAAATAAGTTCCACTGGGCAGATGTTGCTGTGATCTCTCCATTTGAATTTGATTTCTTTCATGTGTGTATATAATATATAATATATATATATATATATACTTTTTTTTTTTTTCCTCTTAGGAAGGCTTTAGCTCCTTACAGAATCTGAGATTATCAGCTATTAAAACACAAAGTAGTGCTTCTGATACTTGAGTGTTGCAAATTTCATTCTGGTGTTTATCACTACTGGTTTGGTTAAATGAAACAGGCAGCCCCTGAAGAAAACCCCATATGCTGAAAGAGTTAAAGAAGTTTGAATTCAGGAACTCCTTCTTCCTATAGTTTATAGTGTTGTTTACTGCAAAAAAAACTTACTACACTCTTCTTCTATTATTACAAAACTGTGTTAAAAATTGGGTCATCAGAGAGTGGGAGCATTACAATGTTAATTATATCTTATTGACTAATTTAACTGGAGGAATTTCAATATTGTTTCAGTTATGTCAGTAACCTTTTAAATAGGAAGCTCTCTCAATTTACTTTACAAGGGAGAAAAGCTTCACCTGAATGTACTGGTTGATAGATGACTCTTATCTGAAAGGTTCAACCATAACTTTTGACTACTATTACACCTGATTCTGAAACACATGGTAATAGCCTTGGCAATGCTTAAAGCTTTAAGTGTCAAAGAACTGCCATCATTGTTTTCATTAATTGTTCCCAGATCTTTAAATGTCCTTATTGCACCTCTCTGCTGACCTTGTACCTCCCAGCTCTAGATCAAAACACACATGGCACTCTAATACTTCCCAAGTCTTTTTCTTTTCCCAAGTCTTTTCCCAAGAAAAAGAAAGAAAAACCCCAAAAAAAGAAAAACCCAACCAAAACCAATCAACCAAACAAAAATCACAATAACTCAATTTTAAAGCACTGGTCATAAAAGTGGTTTTTTTGCTGGTAGCAGTGATTCCAGGATACTGGTACAATGATGTCAACCCCTCATCTGAGACTGGCAAAAATAAATATAGCATAAACATGTCTCTTTTGGTGTGACCCCAAAGAGAAACAAGTCTAATAGTTTGGAAACAGCATGACATAACCTTAACACTATAGACACTATAATTATATAATGTATGATGAGTATTCTGCATTTAATAGTCTAAAGAAATATTCATGTATTGCTTCTAGAGCATATAATAGGGTCTGTAGAAATAAGGGCCCAAACTTGGCAAATTTCTCTACAATTAAGAAAAAAAAAAAAAAAAAATAGGTGAGCCAGATTAGTACTTGCATAGATTTTATAAACTGAAATTTGCTGTTGTGACACTGAAAATCTCATAATTCCTATCATGTTCATGAAGACTTCACAGTCTTATCTGTAGACTGCAAAAACAGTCCTTAGAACCCCTTCTTTCTGTATACTTGAAGAAAGTATTTCCTCTTCATCACAACACAGGAAGAGAAGCATTCACATCCCTCTTAAAATCATATATGACTGGTGGAAATGTCACTCTCTGCAAAGGTAAAAAATAGAAACTAGATTTACACTAACATTTATTGCTGTCGTTTCTTGAAGGTTTTTGCTCAGTCCTGAATACAAAATCTGTAGACCCCTATTTTTAAAAAGAAGCATTTCAGGCTGTTGATCCTCAGCTGATAGGGATATCAAGAGAAAAAAATGGATTTGAAGTGTATTCTGAGGTGCAGTTTTTCCTGTTAGGTAGCTAAAGTCTGTCATTTGCCAAGGGTCCACCTTGGTAAGGGCTTCATCCTGGACTCATATTTATCTTTCTTCCCAGAAACACTGGAGAATGTGAAGGAAATCCAGGTTTCCAGGACAAGCTGTGGAAATCAGGTGTGCATAATGCATCCACACAGTTTATTCCTGTAATTCATTTATGGATTCTGTGTGGCTACAAGCCCTACATTTATGTGCAGAAAGGGACAAAAAAAACCCCAGATTGTGCACAAGCCAAAAGTTAATCATTCAGATTCACACATTTTGCTCTTATTTCAAAGGCAACATTTTGAGGATGAACATCACCATGCCCAGCATATTTAGGACTGGGCCATATTAAGGGTCTGAGCTACAGACTCCCAAACTCTACTTTTTGCATCAAAATGTCAACAGCCATCAGGTCTTTGATTTGGTACCATCCAAGATCAATTTCCACTAATCTTTGAGGTCTTTAGGACCTGAAAAGCACTCAGCTTCTGCATATCCATACAAGGCTTCTTGACTCATGGGAAACTCAGAAAAACTACACTTGGGTAAGTTGACTTATGCCAGGAAGAAATGCATCTGGCATTCACTTCAGCTGTTCCCTTTTACCAGGTGCACACCACCAATAAACTCATTTTCTGAGCATGTTTTCCCTGCTTGGGAATGCAGAATCTGTCATTCTAAAATGTTATCAACATCTAATAAATCCTGTTGATTCTGTCAAATTTATAAAGAGATAAAAAAACCAGTTGAAGCGTAGTTAATATCTTCATCATCAACTAAACTTTCATGTGATTAGAATCATGAGATACTGGGAAATTTAGGGTAAAATTTAAACTGCAAACCAATCATTACGAGGATCTCAGTAGCGGACATAAGAAAACTAGCAAAATATTTTTTATGCATCACTATTAAAATGAAAATATACAGAAAGATAAATGACATTGTGATGAATGGTACATTGGACTGCTGTGTTTTGTTCATAAAAGCTTCACTACAGTGTGCTTAAGCAAGCTGCTAGTTAATTTTGGAAATAACAGGAATTTTCAGGGACTCAAGACTAAATCAGAACTGTCACTAAGAAAATTATTTTTATGAGCAAGTCATGCATGCAAAGAAGCTGAAAAATTGCATCAGACAAGCCACAACATTTTTTGCATCAATATAATAGAAAATATATATGATAAAGTCTAAAACATTTAATAGAATACAGGAATGTAGATGATAATTTGGTGATATGTAAAAATTCTCTTGGAACCTAAATGCATCATAGTTTATTCTCTAGCCATTCTTGAAAAAATTCTGCCACTACATCTCTAATACACAAAATAACAATAAAGTTTCCACTGAAATTAATTTTTGGATTGTAATCTGACCAAAGAATGGACCACTGCAAGCAAAAAAAACACACCATTTTCATTAGACCCTACAGATTTTACATCTTCAGTCAGTCAAAACACCAACTACCATTGCTATGAACATTTTAAACACTTGTGATTTCTCTGGCAGCAACTTCCAGCTTACTAGGGGAGGAAACAGGGATTGCAATATAATTCCTGGGAAAAAAGCACCTTCAGCTGGCTACGTGTAGCTAGACATATCATAGGTTAGAGCCTGCACTAGGAAACATTGTGTGAAGCAGTTTGTATTTCCCCTTAAATCCTCCATGAACTATAAAAACCTGATGCCTTGTTAAGTGCCCCCTTGACCTGTGTCAGCCACATCTTGAGCACTTACATCCAGCATCAAGTGCGGTGTCAAATCACACCCTCTGAAACAGCTACTTCACTTCACTGAGATGTTTCAGAGCAGCAGCAGCTGATCTGAAGAAAATGAAAGGTATGACACCTTATAACACGTTGTTTGGCACCAACATGGCAACATGTAGGATACACTGATTGAACTGGAAGAGTTGTCACTCAAGCTGCACAACAGCCTGTAATGTCAACTAATACAAGGTGAGTGCATGTAAGTGCTGCTTGAGGAGGGAGGTAGAAGCTTCCCCTGCTGGGAAGTAACTTACCCTGTGTTTTTCCCTTTCACTTCAAACTCTGGCCATTCCCACTGTTTCCTGCATGCACAGGGCTCCAGTTTGCTGAAAGATGATGCATCCTTGCCTGCATCAGAAATAGTGGGGCCGGCAGGAATAGCGAAGTGATTGTCACGCTGTGCGCTGCACTGGTGAAGATGCACCCCAAAACCTGGGGTCAGCTTTGGGGCACTCTTGAGAAAAGGACATTGAGGGTCTGGAGCATGGCCAGAGAAGGGCAATGGAGCTGGGGGAGGGTCTGGAGAATAGGTTTGCTGGAGAGTAGCTAAAGGAACTGGAGGTATTTTGTTTGGAGGAGTCTGATGGGAGACCTGCTCACACTCTACAAGTACCTTAAAATAAGGTTGTAGTGAGGTGAGGGTTGGTCTCTTCTCCAAAGTAACCAGTGATAGGATGAGAGGAAATGACCTCAGATTGCACCAGGGGATGTTAAAATTTGATATTAGGAACAATATCTATGCTGAAAGTGTTGTCAGTCCCTGACCCAGGCTTTCCAGAGAAGTGGTGGAGTCACAATGTCTAGAGGTGTTCAAAATATGTGTGGATGTGGAATTTCAGGACGGTGTTGAGTTGGCATGTTGCTGTTAGGTTGACACTTGGATTTCATGGTCTTAAAGGTATTTTCTAACAATGATTCTATGATTCTAGGAGTCTGTGATTGAATGAAAACATTGTAAATTTATAGGACAGTGACAGTATTCATCAGAAGAGTGTACAAAAATTGGAGGGGTAATGTCATGAGCAACATTGTAGTCTGAAGGTAAATAATAGTCATCTTCGAGAGCCAAAATTATTCTGTGGTAATTATTAAATAAAAAATTAATTTTACGAGTAAAAGCATGGTAGCAGTATTCCCCTCCTAGCAGACACTGTAGGCTCAGGAAATTCTGAAAGACTACAGAAGTCCCAGTGTGTTCTTATGGCTAAGCAATATTGCTTTTTAAAACACTATGAAATGTACTTTTTTTTTATTTTTTTTAAGACTATGCAAATGTATTTAATTTTAAATATTTCGCAGTGGGCATTACAGCATCTGGAATGCAACTCATCATTCACAGTGTCTCAAGCCCCAGCTAGCCAAGGATCCAAGTGAAATGAAACAACCAGGCTGAGGTAAGTATGTTCCTAACTGAAGCTTTGAATTCTGGAAATATTCTGGCAATTCATGAGGTGTCAGGCTTTCCTCTGCAATGCTGCCAGAACAGACTCATTGCCATCATGCTTAATAGCCTACTGAAATGCTGTATTTGAGGGTGGATCTAAAGTTAACATGTTGGGTTCTTCAGCATTAACCCTAGTGTTTAGGTAAATTTCCACACCACACTACAACTGGGTTTACACATTCCTCCTGAAATTTTATATGAAAATGTTTCATTATGTCTTCTAAAGAACTTTTTTTAAAAAAAATAATCTCCATGCTTTAGACTATTTATATTTAGGTCTGTTGCTTCATTCCTGAACTTCTAGAAAAAAATAAGTAAAGCAAAGCCCAGTGATAGACCTTTTTATGAAGACCAGATGGACTCTGAGAAAGAAGAGATTTTTTAGCAATTTAATAGATATTTCCTCTTGGAATCACAGTTGCTGCATCCATTACTAACCACAGAGTACTCTATTGGTGAAAGAAGCTTCCTAAGCAGATGTTACATTCTGAGCACTTTTTCTACATTTTTTCACATCTTTGTATATCTGCAGAGCAACATAAGCAGATTTTTTAAATGAAAAAAAAAGTTAAATTTAACATTTTCTTCACATGGGCAACACTGCCACATTGGAGTGTTAACTGCTCCTAAATGCTTCTGTCGCACATTTCCTGCCAGACTCCTGTATGAGGTAATGTGGTATGCAGAAACTGAACATCAGATATGTTACATCTGTCATCTGCCTTGGAGAACCATGAACAAATCATGGTCATGACCCATCTACATAACAGGGTGAAACTGATATCCCCAGTTTCTCCTGCCGATCTTTCCGAAAAGACAGCATCACCAAGCATTCCATAAAATTAATTTTTAAATTTAAAACAACCCTGCTTCTTTTAAATATAGTCTAACGTAGTGGAAAACACTGACTCAGTAGGAAACCTTGTATTTTCTCCAAAACACAAGAGAACAAAAATAAGTCATGGCATAGTATACATGAGACTATTCACACTCATCATGGAAAGGAATATGATAGGGTTTTTCTTTATTTTGAAAGCAGAAAGAATCCTGTGTCACTTAGGAGTGGTAGGATGGTTGGATCATTCTGGAGAGTGATGTGAGTAGTAATTTTTTTCCCACTTTTCTGCAAAATAAAGTGTTTCAGATAAGGTGTTTGTGATCTCAGAGCTCAGAAGTGTTTCAATCTTTTATTACAAAGAAATCCTGTTGATGTCCATGTAGTCTAGAGTTCCTTAATCAGGAATTGAAAATGCACTAAAATCAGTAAATGGCCTGATTGTACCTCAACTGTCTAGCAGTTAAAAGGTTTAAATATGCCAATATAGAGATGTAAAATTCTTGAAGTGTTGAACTCATTTTTGTATTCTCCAATGATCCTAGCTAGTTTAGCACATAATTATTGTATTATGGCCATGAGTATTGATTTTGCAAATGGATTTTTGGTTGTATTAGATACTGTACCACCTGTTTAAGGAATGAAGAAAACTTAGACTGAATTCTCCTGTAGTTCTAAAACATTAATTGTAGTTGAATTTTTACAGCTGCAAGATTTTGGCACTGCATATATGTATATATGGAACAGGTTCATTCCTATTTAAAGTGATCAATTACAGTTTATATAAATTACAAATTGCAAAAATAAATATTTAGAAAAAAATATGGAGATGAGCTAATTCTATCCCAATGGTTACAGGGCCTTTCAAATAAATGTCTCTTTTTTTTTTTTTTTTTTCTTTTTTAAGTTAGAAAACAGTAGCTAGAAAATTTTCATGGCTAACTCATTTTAGAGTTGCAGTGAATATTAGTACAAATTTCATGTTCCACAAGAAAGCCTTAGGCACAAAATTTTGATTTTATGCTGCAGCAAAGAGTGAAAATAAAGTAAAAAGTTTAATGGGCAACACAATTGATCACGGTACCTGGAATGAATTAAATAATACTATTAATACATCTTTATAAGAATCCCTTTTTACCTTAATTAATAAAAGAAACTAAATTTTGATAGTTTGGGTGAGTAGTACGGATACACAGAATAATATTGTCTTGAATGTCAACTACTTACCAGTTTCATAATCAGTATAGGAAATTCTCTGTTGTGAGCAGGGTGAGTCCTTGTCCCAGGCTGCCCAGAGAAGCTGTGGATGCCCCATCCCTGGCAGTGTTCAGGGACCCTGGTCTAGTGAGAGGTGTCCCTGCCCATAGCAGGAGAGTTGGAATTAAGTTATCTTCAAGGTCTCTTCAAGCCAAAACCTATTCCATGATTCCATGATAACAAAATGCTAATGAATTGAAGCTAACAGTCAGAGATAAGGTGTCAACCGCAACAGAGAAACTGAAAGCTTTTATCTCCTTTATCATGTGGAGTTGCTGTGTAGCTGTGAGAAAAATTAGACCAGGAACCTTTTTAAATTCTCTCAAGCACTTTTTGATATCAAGCTGTCAAGAGCATGGAGTGAAGGAGCACATTTGTTGGGTTTGTTGGTTTTTTTTTTTGTTGAGCAATGCATTTCAGATACAGTTCTTGGATGCTGGAACTAGCTTTTTGCTACAAAGAAGCTAATTCCATTACAGTTGTTAGAAAAGGTAGAAACTAGAAAGTTAATTAGATCTACTGGCTGCTTTTCAGAACTGGGGGGTAATTTTCAAGAGCAAGTCATGACTTGAATCCCTGCTATCAGTGAATTACCCACTCCCTGTATGATCCTAAATAACAGATGCTAGTATGACAGTACAGTCATCTGAAGTACCCTACAGGTAATGGTTTCACAAGAAAGTTAAAAGAAAGCTGGTATTAGGGCTTTTCAGTACATAGTTTTAAATTTCAATTGTCTTTTTGATTTGGGGCAACTCTAGCCTGAAAATTGTCTTACCAAGATTATTTGAGGGAATAAGCTGGTAGATAAGGTGTCTAAAAATTGTTAATTTTACTACTGATAGAGTGATCTCTCAAGGAGAAGCTGGGTTCACTTATAAATAATTTAGAAAAAAAACCCCATACATTTACCTGCCTTTAAGACATCAGTTGATTTAGATAAATAGAAATTGTTTTGGTTTTTTTTTTTGTGTTTTTTTTTGTTTGTTTGTTTGTTTGTTTGTTTGTTTGTTTGTTTGTTTTTTTCCCAGTGGAAAGCACAAAATACTGAAAATAACTGAAACTCTCTTCCAGAACTAGACACAGCACTGCCAGGGGGTCTCACTGAGAGAGGAGTAGGGTGTGAGAACCCACTACCTCGACCTTCTGGCCAGGCTTCTCTTCATGCAGCCAAAGGGAGAGTTGATTTTTGGGGATTCAAGTGGAAATGCTGCATCCTGTTGAGCTTCTCATCAACCAGCACCCCCAAGTTCCTCTCCTCAGAGTTGTTCTCAATCTATTCTCTGTTCAACCTGCATTTCTGCTTGGGTTTTCCTTGATTCAAGTGCATAACCTTGCACATGGTCTTGATGAACTTCATGAGGTTTGCATAGGCCCACCTCTCAAGCTGTTAAGGAATGAGGTAAAAAAGTTATTGAGTATCTTAACCTTCTCCATATCCTGCATGACCAGGTCTCCTGTTTTTTTCTAGAGAGGCCCTTGATCTTCCTGGCCAAATTTAATTCTATCTGAGATTTATCTGATCTAACTTGATCACTAACAGCTCAGGCAACTACTTTGCATTCCTCCTAGGCTTCTTGTCTTGCTTCCCCCCTCTGTAGACTCTTTTTTCAACTCAGCATGTCCAGGAGCAATTTGTTAATCCATGCAGGTCTCCTGGCATTCTTGTCTGCCTTCCTCATTGTTGGGATATATTTCTTCTGGGTTTGGAGGAGTTGATCCTTGAACACTGACTGGCTTTCCTGGGTTGCTTTCCCCTCCAAGGCTTTATCCCATTATACCCTATCAAGCAGCTCCCTGAAACAAAACAAAAAAAAGTTTTCTCTCCTGAAGTCCGGTGTCATGAGCTTGTTCTGCACCCTCTTTGTTGGCTGCGCTGAAGATCCTGAATTCCACCATTTTGATCCTAATCAAATACCAAACACATTTTGTGAGGGTGACAGAAGGATTTTTAAGAACCTTACTGAGTTTTAACAAATGAAGCTCTGGTTTTCTATGGCCATAGGTCTCTTTCTTTCTATTACTCTTCACTGTTCATTCATTCTGTAGTGCACCCTTTCCAAACAAGCTTGGAGCTAACCATGTACAGGCTGGTTAGCTGGGTGGTGGAAAACCAAGAATTTAACAGCAGAGCTCTTCCTTTCTTTCACTCACTGTGAAACACTTGAGACTTCTCCAAATAGCTTTGGTCAAATTATTACTTCATTAGCTCTTCAAAAATAATTATACCCGCCAAAGAGTCTATACATGCTATTCCTTTGTAGTTTATAGAAAATTTATTGAACATCTTGGAATTCACTGCCAATTGTTGGGTATGTGATATGGGTCCCAAGCAGAACAGAACCATACATCACCATTGGTATTCAAAGTGACTCAGTAGATATTGCTGCATCACATTCCCATGTGTATTGATGGTTTTGATTCTTGTAAGCCATTAACTTAGATAATTGTTTTTATTACTAGTAACTCTTACAGCTCTTGTAAAGAAAAAGGCTTCTTAAAGACCAAGGGATGCAACTGGATAGATGCTGAGAAGATGAGACACAGGTTATCACTGTAAGGACCATTGGCTGGAGAAAGGGAATCCTGGAAAGTTGAATGAAAAGCTTCTTTAACACAGAAAACTTCATATCACAAGTAACCTGCCATTTCTTGTTTGTTATTGTATGTAAACAAATAATTTGCTTGCTTTATATTATAAAACAGATAAGCAAAGAAGAAGGGAAATGTTTTGTTAAAATTATGAATATTTGCCAGAAGCCCAAACCACTTACTATTGATATTGGGGATTATGTATGAAAATAAGTATTGAATCCTCATAACCAATTAATGCCTACGAAGTGTTTGACTAGAAGATGATATTAAGAAAATTTAATTAGATAACGGTTGCCTAACTTACTGTGATGTTCATTTATAATGTGATTCAAATTTATTTACAACCATCTATACTCTTTAGTATCATGGATACCATGTCACTGCGTTTGTATTCCTGTACAAAACAAAAGACATGATTTTCTTGAAACATATTATGGCCTGGCCTCATTAATTCAGAAAAAAAGAAAAAAGAGAGGAAAAAAAAAAAAAAAAAAAAAAATGCAATTAAAGAAATCTTCAGGGGTTCTAAAGTCTTCTGAATTTTGTGCTCGTCGATGACGTGGTATTACTAGCCTAACTTAATCCAGTTACTTTACTGTTTTGTACATAAACTCTTCACATTTTAATCTGAGTGTTTTACTGCAATTTCACAATGAGGAATTCAGGGTCAGAGTCAGAAGGACATTCTTGTTTGGATGGTTCCATCAGGACGTAGTTCACAGCACCTTCTGGCTGAAGAACTTCAATCACTAAGACTTACTCCAAAGCAATACTCCTTCAGTATTTTCTCTGAGTATCCATAGTATCTCCTCTTTTATGAGATTAAGTCAATAGACAAAACAGCAACCTCTCTTCCTAGCCAAGGAAGACAGAAAAAGAAAAGCAATAAATCATGTCATAGATAATTGATCACTACATAAAACAAATATATGTGTATTATAATTGTGAATCTACTTCACTCTTCTTGCTGGAATCCTTCATTGAAATTTTCAAATGCAGTTTCTATCGTTTCTTTCCATAATGGGTTTGCAAGCTTGCAAAGATTGTCTTTTTATTTGCTAGTATAAGTTATAAAAAGGAAGTGAAGTTCATAAGGGGCTCTTCAAGCAATACAACTTTGTAAATAAATGTCAACTTTGTAACTTCATACAAATAAAATGAAAAGGTTAAAATTGCTAGGGATTTGTAGCTATTATAGGTATGACTTTTAGCAACTCTCTAAAAATATTAAGTATATATTTCCATCTGATTTTAGTTGCTCAAAATCAAAGTTAAGCCTCTTAATGTCTTGCTACTTGTCACCAAACTAGTATGGTACATCCTTAATGACTTTTGTAGGAGATTTTCTTTTGCACAAAAACCTGGCCAGCATTTGATGCACCTAGTTTTGAATAATTATAAAGAATTACAATATTTGGTTTAGTACATTAGAGAATATTCACATTTCACACTGAAAATTACAAGTTGTTAACAAGACAAAATAACCAGATGCAAAGTTTGGCTAACATAATATAACAAAACATCCCCTTAATATACATTGTTGTGTATTTTCTGGAGGATTATAAACAACAATGGTACAATTTGATATTAATATGTATGAATTAATCCAAAAGCTGCATTGTCATATTAATTATTTAAGGAGTAGTTTGTTGATCCTGATCAATGTATTGATTTAAACATGTAGGAATGTTCTTGTTACTTAGGCAGCTTCCTTTTGTTAAATCAAGAGTAGTAATTTTAATGGGGAAGAGCACAAAAGAAGATGATTGATTGTCTGCTTTTGTCATGGAGATGAATTATTGCAGAACGCGAACATAAAAAAATGAAAGCATTGTTCTATAAACTGTCCCTTGATTCTTTGCTCATTTTAGTGTATTGTTTGCAGACTGTGGCATAGACTGCTACAAAATAGTGCAGTAAATAAGGCGTTTTGCTGAAGTAAAATTACTTTCCTCACCAACGAAGCTGGTCTTTCAAAAAATCAGAGTACTGGCCTGCACACCACATCTAAAACATGCAATTTAATCTACGCCAAAAGCAGACTAACACAAAAGTTCTCGTAGCTATTATCATTATATTAAATTAGTAATGAGGGAACATAATGAAAGATGAAAAACTTTATTTAAGCCATAATGGAAAAGCTGCTCACAAGCAACACAAATTAAAAAGTAATACATTTAATTTTAAACAGCTGGTAGAAATAATTATAGTTTTACTTAATTGTCAGTAATCTGTGAATGGAGCCATGTTTTCCTGTGTGTGAGGTTGTGCTTCTTGTTTTGTTTTGTTTTTTTTTTAATCAGGACAAATTAAACTGCAGTCTTAGAACTTTCACACAACAGATATAAATAAGAAAATATTGGAAAACTACTGTTGTACAGTCTAACATACAGACACTGAATAAGAGAAATTTGTGTGAGCAATCCCTGTCAAATGGATTTAATTAGTGGTCTACTTGAAGTGCAGAAGTTTTTAAAATACTTGAATTTCTAATAAAACAATAAAATTTTAAAATCAAGCATCAGAATTAGTCTTATTTTGAATGCCTTCTATGTTCAAGTGGAGGCTTCTCTTCAAAGGCCGCTTTGGGACACCATTGGATTTAATTATTATTTATTGGTTTAATTATTAAGTTATTTTACTGAGGTTGATTTAGAAAAAATACTACAGAGGCTGTGAAAAAAAAACTCAAATAAACAGATAAATCTAACAGTCCTCTTTTTATATCTTTCTCTGATTCACAGCTACTGTATTCGCTTGGAGACAGAACGCTTCATTCTAGATACAGCAATCACCTGGTGTTTGCTAAATTGCTGTGAAATTCTTGCAACAGCTGTTTGTTCCTGGGGAAACATTCACTTCATATTGCTGCAATAAACTGATCATTGCCAATTAAATGCCCATTAATTGTGTAAGCAAGGATTTCTGCCAGATGTTTACATTAGAAAGAAAAATACCCTTTGCTATTTATTTTTCCCCTTATAACCATCCCCTTTCATGCAGATAGTTACACGAAAGTGTTTTATTTTTCAAATATAACACAAAATTGTGTTTGAGAATTAAGAAAATACAGTCTCCTTGGAATTTGTTTAGAAGGATACAAATATGTATTCTTAACATGTTATGAAATCAGCATGGCTTACTTAAAAAACAAAAGTTTATACTAGATAAAAATTTTGTTGGTCACAGAAACATACCATCACAGAGTGGTTTGGGTTGGAAGGGACTGAAACCCACCAGCCCCTGCCAGGGGCAAGCACACCTTTTACTAGACTAAGTTGCCCCAAGACCTGTCCAACTTGCCCTTCAACAACACTGCCAGGGCAGCCACAGCTTCTCTGGGCAACCTGGGCCAGGGTCCTACCACTCACATCATAAAATACTTTTTCCTTATATCTATTTTAAATGCTCCTTTTCACTATGGAAGAATTATCCCTTGTCAGGTCACTGCAGGTCTTGATAAAAAGTGTCTTTTTTTTTTTTTTTTTTAATACACCCCCTGCTCTAAGGTCTCCCCATTGCATCCTTCTCTTCTCCAGGTTGAACACTCCCAACTCTCTCAGCCTGGAGCTGGACACAGCTTTACCCCAGGGGGGTCTCCCCAGAGAGGGACAATCCCCTCCCTGGCCCTGCTGCTCACACTGCTGGGGATGCAGCACAGGATATTTTCATCACCAATTAAAGTACTACCAGCAGAATTTGGACAAAGTAACGGATTGTCCATCAAGTAAGAATTTTGCTTCTGAATTATTGGATATTCCAGATGTCTTACCTCATTTCCACTCTGAAATAAATGTCTTGTTAACAATCTGCTCCATAAAGAAAAAAACAAACCCCAAACCTGAAATTTTTATCTGAAAAAAGATTTATGATTTTTTTTTCTATCTTTAAATGATCACATTCAGCAAGCAGAGTAATCAGTAACATGGCATTTTCTAATCAAGGGTTGTTTATGTCAAACATAAAGTTTTAAAATGGCTCAGTTGACAGACTTCAATATCATATGAACTCAGGCCAAAACCAGAGTGAAAACATTCTGCAGAGATTAAATTACTGAAAATTTAACCATGGTTTAATAGATTTTTCTATTGTTTAAAATTTAAAAGCAATATATTTTAATTTAATGCTTTGCTTTCCTACTACCCCTTGGTCTGTTTTTCATTTTTTTCTTTTTGTGGTTTTTTTCCTTTGAGTAGAAATTAGTCCAGGAATGTCCCACGGACTGTGTTACATAGAAGCTTAGAATAAATTATCACAATTATCACTTTTGGGACCTTTTTTCCTTACAGGACATGACTTTTTTCCTGATGCAGAGTTAGAATATTTTTCCCTACTGGCTAATAAATAAGATGGCAATATAAAGGATATAAACAAAGAAATGCAGCATAAACCTGTAGGAAAGATAAAGCATCCACAGTCCCTCTTGCCAAGCCATCCAGAGACAGGCACAGGAATCAGTCTGTTGATGCCCTTCTTACCCAGGGCAAAACAAGGGCTGGAAACAAAACGGATTTACATTTATTGCTTACATTTGTTGTGAAATAACCTGAACATAAATAAACAATGTCTACTATGCAAATGCAAAGTAAAAAAAAAAAAAACTAAAAAAAATGCTGGTTTGCAGGCTTACTTATTTTTGTTTGTTTGTTTTTTTGTTTTGAAGGGTTTGTTTGTGTTTTTAATGCACCTGTATAGCAATCTATGGGTAGATAAACTCTATAGTACATCTGTCAAATATCCTAACAGATGTGATGCTCGTAAGAGCAGAGAGGGCTTTGGAGCCTGTGTCAGTGTGTTTGTGTGTATGTGTGTATATGTATATATATATTTTTAATGTACATATATAAATATATGCACACATATATACTTATTTATACTTTCTATGTCCACACACATGCATAATAAATACTCAAGATAGTAAAATCAGACAAAAATTGTTTATTTCAGTATCTTCAATCACACACCCCCTTTGGAAGGTGATCATAGGACACACTCTGAGCTGTGGAAGATATAAAGCAGCAGCAGCTGGTTCCTGAAATATCTCCACAGGCACTTGTGATGGCATCTTTGAAGTCATCTGTGCATCTGTCATATGTTTAGTCTGCTTATTGACTGCCCCAGCTGAGCAGCATTTTCATTCTTTCAGTTGATGAATAAATCTCAGGAAGATCCCTCATAATATCGTAAATATAATCTCCCAAAATTAATAAAGGTACAGGACATTGCTTCATCCCTACATCTGATTTTTAATTTTTTTTCTTTAGCTGGTATTAAGATTTTCATTTAACAACTGCTTCAATGTGATCATGCCTTTTTTTTTTTTCTGTATTCTATGTAATATTGATAAAGAAATAAAAATAAATATCAATCTCTTATCTCACATACAACAGTCACAGGAGTTATCCTTTCCACTGATGTAAAGCATAAAATCCAGCACTAAGGGTGTTCTAATGGATTAACTATTACAGAACAAGATGTTTTTCTTTCATGTTTTCCACTGTTACTTTGCTATTCAAAATCCCTACTGAAGACAGCCTTAAAAAAATAGAGAATACAGAATAGGGTATAGAGACGATACATTGATAGAAAAGATGATTTTGAGCTATCTGATTTCACAGTTATGATCTGAAAAAATTCCCACAAAATATTTCATCTCACACATTTCCTTTTGGTCTATGGCAAATTGGCTGTTGCAGGGATGGAGGAGTTGCATTTCTCCTTTCCATCTGCATGAGTTTGAATATAAAGGAATTAGAAATAGCCCACAACTCACTTAAGTTATTGATGAATTTGGCCAGTTTTTCCAAAGCAGTACGATGCAGCCAGAGGTGCTTTGTCATAGTAGAATTTCAGAGATTGGGTAGCTGGCATTGAAAAATCTTGGTGTAGAAGATTAAGCCATATTTAAGCAGGAGAAAAAAAATAAATAATGGAAAAAATGCTTAAAAGACCATTTAACTAAAGTATAATCTGAGTAGAAAATGTCTTTCTATAGAAATACTCTAAAAATACATGGGGAATAGACAATAGAATAAAAAATAGTATCTCTTGAGAGAAATTAAGATACTATTGGGGTTAAATTTCTGTGTTAAATTAACAGGAGTTGATGACCTAGCAAGAGGAAAAGGAAGTAGGCCCACATTTGCAACCTATAAACTGGTCTAGCACCCTGTATTTAAGGAAAATGGACTTCTCCAGGGCTTCCTAAGTATAATCTAATTTGTAAGAATAGTTAACCAATTTGATAAAAAGGTCATTTAATCTCCATTTTATCCCAATATGTAGAATTTTTATACTTCTTAGGAAATCTGTCCTGTTAAAATCATAGATTGGAAATAGAAAGTAATTATCCTACCACTAAATACTCAAAATTCTTTTCTATTATTTATTTGTTTATTAGTTTGTTTATTTTTTTTACAGAAAAGGACACCTCTTTTTCTGTAAAATACTGAAGGTTGAAAATACACAAAATCTGAAAAAAAAAAATTTAAAAAATTTTCATATGGATGTATGTAAAATTGTCTTGTTAAACATATCCATTCTGATTTGATTCTTCTTATCAACGGTTAACTATTTACTGAATTATGTATTAATGCAGATGCAGTGTTGAGGGATATGATTTAATAGTGGATTCAGCAATGCTGAGTTAATGATTGGGCTTGATATTCTTAAAAATATTTTCCAAACAAAACAATTCTATAATTCTAGAAATCCCAGGTGTTTGGAAGTTCATCTTCTTTCTCAAAGAAGGACCACCTGAAAGATGACAACATATCTTTCAGTGTAATTCAGACCTGTCAGGATGTGAGAACCTTCAAGGATGGAGGCTGCAAAGCCCCTCTGGACCATCTGTTGGGATTCTTGAGTGTCTTTACGCTGAAATTCTTGTCCTCCTGCCACGTACCTCTATGATGAGCCTCAGTCATTTTCTTTTTTTGAAACTCTCATGTAGCCATGGGAAGGCTGGGGCTGGGTGTCACACAAAACCATCTCTTTTCCAGACTGAAGAAGCTCCTTTCCCTCATCTTCTGCTCCCATGAGAAGTGCATAAGCTCTTGGCCATCCTGGCCCCTGACCTCTCTCTTCAACATCTTGATTGTATGAAGGCCAGGTAACACTATCTAGACATGGTCTAACAAATGTGGAGTGTGGAGTGAAGGCACATATTTCCTACCCTCTACCAACTGGTTGTGCTCACTTCAACATGGTCCAGTGTGTTGTTATCTTCATCTGTGCCCAGGGCATGCATCTGTATGTCTAACGACCTCAGCTCAGTGTTCTCCAAAACCTTTCCATCCTCAATGGAAAGTCAATCAGCTTCCAGTCTGTAAAACTGCTGGTACTGTTGTGTTGACAAAATATATAATCTCTCTTTATTTTATACATGTATATATATATATAAAATCAACTAGTATTAAATAGCCTTCCTCATTACTGGACAGAAGGTGGATGTTATTCCCATCAGCCTCTGGAGTCTTCCTTCACTTACAGAGAGGGGAAAACTTTCTCATCAGCGATGTGGATAAAAAAACATATACTCTTTTTACTTATTTTTATCCCCTATCTTTGTGTGGCTGAGAAATACATTTTCAGGAGAATAAAAAAATTTTAAAAAACCCACTTAACTCTTGTACAGTCTTTTCAAAGTTTATTCCTTTTAGAAGTGCAAGGAAAAGCACACAAACACGGAGGAGATCTATGTGATCCCATCATCTCAAAGGCTCCAATTATTACAGATCTCTACTATTCTAGGGTGAAGAATATTTCTGAAATTCTGAACATTTAAGGCTCTCTCTTGACCTGGTCAGCTATTTCAAAACAAAACCATGCAACTGATCTCACTATCATTCCAATGAACAATCCCAGAATAACCACGTTTTATGTCATTTTCTGCCATATACTTTGAAACAGTGTCAAAATGGCCAATTATTTAAGGCCTCTGATTCTATACAGACTAATAAGAATACTTGTGCTTTGATGATTTTACTGTTCATGACACATTTGCTGCTAGCTTTAATTAAAAACAAAATAACAAGTACTCTGACAATGCTTATTTTTTTTTGCTTTTTTCTTTTTTTTTTTTAACTGTTCTTAAACCCTTGTTGGTTTGAAAGCCATTTAACAGATGTGTTTAATTACTACTAGCATCCCACCTTGAGCAAACTGCTTCTCTTACTGCACTGAAAAGCAAAGCCTCATATAGACAGATGTACTCTATGATGCTACTTTGTATGTCAACAAAACTGACAGAACAAAGGAAGACGGAGAACAAATAATCCATTTGTCTTACAGGACCTCTACAGAGAAGACACAGCACCTGTTATTGAATCTTATTCAAATAACAAGGAAGTATTTAATAACTAGTGTCATCCCCAGCACAAAAGATAAATGCAGACTACATCTATCATGGGCAGTGGACTCCAGTGCAAATACTCTTGATGAGCACACAGATGACCTGAAATATCCAGCAGCTACAGCACAGATAAATGCTCCAGTCAGCACATGGCATAGCTGCAGGACCACAACCTGTGCCCAAGGTGAGGATTCCTCTGGAGAGAGATCACAGCTTCCCATACTAAGCTTTCTGCATCGTGTGCCAATGCCCTTGAAGAAATGGCACATTTCTAAATGAAGACACTTGGTTCAAACCCAGATTTATTGTTGATATACATTAATATTTCTGATGCAATTTTTCCTTTAGCCAACTCATCCTCTTTTCCTTTGTATTATCTGTTCAGATTAAAAACTCAGACTAACTAGAGGGTACTTACTCTTTTTAGTACTACTAGGTATAACTGTAACACCTTTAGTAAAAGTTACTAATTCAGCTACATTTCCTAGCAGACAATCTGCATTATTTCTGTGTCACAAAGAGGTATTTTCTCTCCATTGATTTTCTGTGAGATTTGAATGTGCCCAGTACAAGTTCAACTCAGAAGCAGAAGTCTTCTATAAAGTAGCACTATGGAAGCAGAGAAGGGACTCAGTTTGTTCAACAAATATCTCTGAGACTTTTTTAATCAAGAAATTCTTTACAAAGAAGTTCCAAGATATATCCATGCATGTAAATTTATACTGAAATGTGTATTCACCCTTTGATTTGTACACCCTTACAAAGGAAGCTGCTCGCACACATCTTGATCTGGAAGAGCCCATTCTACTCTCTGCCCTTACCTGTTTTAAATCTTTGAAAGGCAAATTTTCCCACTGGCTAGGACACAAAAAAAGCACAGAACAGATGATGGTGGAAAGCATCTCAGAGGATCACCAAGTTCAATCACTGTGAATGTGTCCAGTTGGGTTCTGAAAACCCCCAGAGACAGTAACTCCTAAAGTTGTCTGGGCAATCTCTCCAATCTTTTAACCCTTCTCACAGTACAGAAATGTTTTCTTAAGTTCAAGTGGAATTTCTTGTGTTTCAGCGTGTGCCCACTCAAAGGTTCAATTTCCAATTATGCCACACTCTGCAAATCACTTTCTAAGGATGGGTCCTTGTGAAAGAGGAACACTAGTGTCTACTCTTTCAGAATTGTGTTGCAAATACAAGTATTAAAGATTTTAAAGCATCCGAGATTCTCTCAAAACATGGTTTAAATTAAAAGTTTTAATGAGACAAAAAAGACAAGTGTGACATCATTTTCTTCTAGGAAACAGGTTTCAAAAATGGAAAACATTTTCAAAGAACTGAGTTTCGTAACAGCTTTATCAAAACAAACCTTTCTCTCCTGTAGTTATTTAACAGAAGCCATTCACAGAACAATATTAGAAACAGAAAAAAACCTGAGTGTGTTATTTTCTGGTTTTTTTACTAGAAAAAATACTCTTAAAGGCAGAGATACTCCAAGTTATGTAAATTATAGAAATAGCTGAAATTTATTATAGAATTCTAGAATATTTTGTGTTGGAAGGGACCTTAAATGTCATCTTGCTCCAACCCCCCCCGTTGTAGGTAGGGACACCTCCCACCAGCCCAGGTTGCTCCAAGACCCATCCAATCTTCAACACTGCCAGGGATGGGGCAGCCACAGCTTTTCTAGGGCCAGGGGCTCAGCACGCTCACAATATATGATTCCTTCCTAATGTCTAAACAAAATCTTCCCTCTTTCAGTTTGAAACCATTCCCTTGTCCTCCCATCCCTCCAGGCCCTTGTCTAAAGTCCCTCCCCATATTTCTGAGTCCCTTCAGGCACTGCAAGGTTCTTTAAGGTTTCTCCACATCCCTCTCTTCTTCTCTTCTGAACAAACCCAGCTCTCAATCTAGCTCCAGAGCAGAGCTGCTCCAGTCCTTGGATCATCTCTGTGGTCTCGTCTGAAGTCAATCCAATAGCTCCGTGTCCTTCTTGTAGTGAGGGCTCCAGAACTCTCCAGAGCAGAGTAGAGGAGGAGAATCACCTCCCCCAACCATTTGACCACAGTTCTTTTGATTCAGATGTGGACATGGTTGTCTTTCTGTGCTGCAAGAGCACTGATGCTCTTGCATTCAGATAAATGATGATGTAAAATATTGAATATCATTATATCAGATGATGATGTCAAATGATGATATAGAATTTTATACTATCTATGTTTAAATTCTATTTTTAAATTGAATGCTATAGGAATTTACATTTTTTAGAATCATATGAATGGGAAATATGGCCATATGTGCAATTTGTGTACAAATGTGTTGCTGATGCATTAGCTCCATCAACAGGAAAAATCAACCTACTGCCCTCTTCCCCTCCAGCTTGTCCAGTGACCATTCTGTCCTGACTTAAATATCATCTTAATGATATGAGGCTATGAAGAAAGTCATAATTTTTAATGATCCAAGAGCAGCTAAGGCAGGTGATTCCCAATTCCTGGCCATTTTCTGGCATTTGGCCGAAGTCAGAATGTCATTAACTCCATATAAAACCATGCTAATCAAGAGTTACAACCCTGACAAGCTCTTCTTTCCTTCCTTTATCTATATGCCAAACTAAAAGTGTTTGTTTCTGGGACACTTTTTTCCCATTTTGCCCAGAGCAGGTCGAAGTGTCTCAAGATCCATCAGAAGTGACTCACCAACATAGTACACTCAGCAAATTAACAAACTTCATCCAGAGGAAAAAATATGGCCAGTGCTACACTTCCACTGGTGGAAGTTTACAATTTACATTAAAAATATTTGGGTCAGTTAAGATGACATGAGGGCAAAGTTGAAAATTATACTTCTGGAATAACAGCAAGCCTTTCATTTTGGCTTTCCAGTGATTTCAGCTTGTCAGTCACACATACCTGCAAAGAAACTATTTTTTGCTTGTGGCAGCTAAAGAAACTGAGCTGTTGATGGATACATGCAACACTAAAAAGGATGATTTGTATCTGAAAGATAAGCCACAAAATACCACAATCAAAGAAAATTTTGTTTTGGGCTGAGGATTTTCATGCACAAAGTAAGATTTTAAGTAAATGTCAGAGCTTCATCCAAACTTGATTTATATACCTCAAGTGACAAAGCTTCTGTGAAGAGATTCAAGGTGAAATGATGCCAGTTGCATTGATGGAATGGTGAAATTTTGCTATCAGACAGATGGAAAGACAACATCTCAGAGAAATAGCTAAAAATACAAGGTGAAACCACAGAATTATAAAATGTGATTGTTCTTGCTTGTTTAGCTGCAAGTTTTACAGGCAAAAATGTTCACACTTCTGACATAGCTGTATCATCTCTGGGAACTGTGTCAATATCTGTATTTCCAGAATAGCCACCATATTGTTTATAACATAAACCTTAAGCCTGGGTTTGTTGCCTTTTCTTTAGGTGAGGATGTTTTATTCTGATCACTCCCATCAAAGTCAATGGCCAAGTACAGTATTCCTCAAAGCAGAAAAAAAAAAAATTACAAGATTTGACATTTGCCAGATGTTATCACAGCACATAAGATGCTGGGCAGACAGACAATAATTTCTAAAGTTATGGAGACACCTTAGAGGGTTTTTTGTAATCTTATTAAAAATCAAATTCACAACATCAATAGATCCTTCCTGTGCTATGTAATTACATTACAGGCATTTAATTGAAACTAAATAGAAATGAAACTTTGCCTAGTATAGACATGTTCTGATGGTAGAAACTCAGCAGGAGGGTACTAGCTTATTAAAGATGTTCTTCATCTATGTAGCACTTTGGGAAAGGAATGTTTTCTTTTGAAGTGCTCTTTATCATTTGAAAACACTCTAGCAACAAAAATAAGATTTTTTAGTTAAATATATTAATAAATAGGATGCATTTTACAAATACCACTCACTGAATTAGCAAAGTGAAAGTGAAAGTTTGTTGCAGAGGGATTTTAGACTAAAAGCCTCAGAAACAGTCACACTATTAAACAGTGTTCACTAGTAAAGCAACTTCTTTTACTCACATTAATATGAAACACACTGACTGCAAAAAATATACTCATTTTAGTGCATAATTTCATATATTGCTCAGGGGAAGTAATTTTAAAAAGTCTGAGCTATCTTGAAAACCCTACTGCATGCTGCCCTGCCAGAGAGGTTCCCAAGTAATTCTTGAAGGAAAAAGAACTATCTATGTAGGGTGTGTTATGTAGAAGTTTCCAGTGACAAATGTACAGTAACATCTAAAGAACACTGCAGAATTATTCTGAGAGTATCTGAAAACATAACCTTGTTGTCTCCTATAGGCCAAGGGATTCTCATTTTATTCTGTTCTTATTCCTCTGGTATCTGTACAGCAACAAAAGGGCCTGAGTTAAGGAATTACTTAATGCTTGTTCCAGATGCTGTGCTAACATTTACCAAGAGACATTGCCAGAAAATCAGGGTACTTTCTTAAAACTATTATTCTGTTGATAAATTAAAATGCTTTTTCTCAAGGAAACTGCAGCTGTGTTCTCATGCACTTCATGGGACTGCAGAAAGAACGACACAGGTTCTCCTGAATGATGCCAGGAAGGGGTTAAATAAAAGGCTAAATTTCAGAGCAAAGTATCACAAAGTTGCTCATGTTGGAGCTCTCTCCCGAGGAGGCAACACTTAGACTGCACCATTTGCTTGCCAATTAATCCAAGGAGATAGACTGACATTAGTTCCAGAAGGAGATGCTTGCCTGAATACTTGCCTAGAGGTAAAAGCTAGGTCCGCAGCCACCAAACAGCAGGACAGAAGAAACAAACGGGGGGAAAAAAACATTACAAATAAGAATTTAAGCAATTTTCCCCATTGTTTTTTTCTTCAAAAAGAGCCCTAAGTGTCAAATAGTGATCCTGCCCGGCACAATGCAAACAGGCTTCCTCTATCACAATAATGCCCTAGAAGATTTTAGTTTCTTTTACTTGAAGAAGGACTAAGACAATGACTAAAATCATACATCTGTCTTATGGAAGAAATGATGAGTCACTGAATGGACCTTGTGTAGAAGACAAGTGAAAATACATTTCCTGTGTGCAATAAATGTTGACAGAGATAAACTTATATTTACTCTTTCTTCCTTGCTTAAGAAATGCTTTGATGAGGCAAAATCAATCATTAGGCTGTGCAGTATTCAAAGCAACCCACATTCTCATATCCTGCTTGAAATTGTTCCAAGAGGAGTGTGAAAGAGGTAAAAATTGGGTAAGTGAGGTGCATGAGGCCAGTCCCCAACAGCAGTGGCAGGTTTTGATGCTCACTGCTGTTCCTCTGCATTGCTCAGTGTAGGTGGGGTCCATGAGGAGTTACTGAGAAGAATCCAAAGACTGTGGAACTTCCTGATGCTTAAGGGACCAACACAGAATCCAAGAGACACAATGCAAACGTGTCTTGTTACTTCAAAAAGAACACTTCAACTTTCTTTCCATTTCTGTTGCATGGACTTTTTCTCTTTTTTCGTCTCTCTGCAATTCATAGGAAGGGTCAAGATTACTTACAGTTACTCCATAAGCTTCTTTAAGGCTTTTGCAGACCTTCATGGTCCTTTATTGTCATTCAGGTAAAATTTTTGTCTCAAGCCAATAGAAAGTTTTCATGAATAAGGACAATAGGACTGGCAGAACAAGTTGTAGCTGAACTGCTTGCTCTTGGTGAAATTCACAGTTGACTCAATAAAATTCTCTTACTTTTTATCTCTAGCTGTAAAGCTTTGTTATTCAGTTGTAAGAGTTATTTTTCTCCTTAATGATCATGTAGCATTAACATTTTTGTTTACTCTTTTGTGTGTTGTTGTTATATACAGGGTACCCAGCTAAATGAAAAAGAATAATAACACTGACATTTTCAAAGCCCCATAGAGTCATTGAAACTTTTTATTGAGCCAATGGTTACCACATACAGTCATTAAAATAATTCAATTTCTCCTGGCCTCCCAAAGCTGCAGCAGTTCGAGGAACAAAGTCAGTTTTGTGATTTCTGTAAACAACACAAAGCAATTGCTCCAAAGCAGGAATGGGTGCCTCCTACCTCTGTGAATGGTCCCAGAAATCTATTCATGTTAGGATGAAGAAATGGTGGAAGAAATTGAATTCTCTATTTTACAACAGCTGCCTGATTTTCCAGGGGAGCAAGGGGGAATCCTAGATGCTAGTAGTATGAAAACCACAACTGGAGTGGGAACAACCTTTAAAGGCAAAGGGTTTTAACATGATCGTGATACCCCAAAATAGCATTATATGTCAGCTTAAGAAAACATAAAACCATAAGACTTCCAATTAAGACTTCCATAAATATTCTTCAAACAGGAAAATATGACATGGAACTACACCTGGTCTTTTTAGTGTATGTGCAAGGTCAATGATACCACACATGAGTGTTTTTTAAGTAAATCCCCATGCCTTTTGTACCCAGAGAATCACGGTCATCTTTTGGAATTGCGTTATCTGTCTCAGTTTATACCTCTACTGTACGTCATGAGGAAAAGGTAAACACTCAGCAGTTTTTTATATTTTTTCTTTCTTTACATATTTTTATGTATATGAAGTGTTATTGAAAAGAAAAAACATCTTTGCTTTTATTGCTATTGCTGCGTGCTATCCATTAGCAAACAAGTTTCACTACAAAACACTATACCTCTATTTTAGATGCATTACTGGATCCTGCCTTCCAAATTACACAATAACCATGCTAAACAGCTTAGCTTTATTTTTCTAAGAAGAGGATAATTTGTAAATGTGACAAACAATAATCATCTTACATTTAAGATGAGTCAAACAGACATTCTCCTTCAGCTGAACTTTCTGATGACAACCTTTGAAATTGACAGATGAAAAGTGATTCGTAGCTGTCAGAACTGTATAGCTTGCTGAACAAAATATGCATAAAAAGTTTACAGATGACTGTGGGCTTGCATGGCAGGTTATCTCCCTATACCCACTGCCAGTTAAATTAATAGTGTCATAATCTATCTTCTCTGTCAGGTGTAAATGACTTTACCACATCAATAAGTAGTTTACAATGATGTCCCTCCAATATTTAAAACTATATTGATTTCACAGTTTGCACAGAATAGCACATATACAATCCCTATATTTTGTTGTTGAATAGAATTTCAAATAAACAAAGCATTTACAATCTTAGGAAAAATTAATAAAAAAGGAAGGTCTTGGCAGCTATCAAGGTAGCTAATAAGAAATTCTTTTAAAACTGCAAGTTTTACCAATAATATTCCCATGTTGGTTTTCAGATGTGTGGTCATGGTACAACTGACAGTCTTTATAGCGGTATCAGTCTATCATTTTGCACCTTAAAATGTCTCTATAAAATGGCAGTCGATGAAAAGGAAATGATACTTAAGAATTAAAAAAAAATGTTCCAAAAAAAGTTAGATTATGACCATAATAAATCATAACTAATTCTTTGCCATTATTTCTATATTTATATATATATTTATACATATGCTATGTATGTATAATATACATATATTTATAAATATTTATGTATTTTCTATATGTGTGTGTACATATATATGTATTTACACTGGGGGACAGGAGGAAATAAAAGCAATAACAGTTTAGTGTGTCAGAGTGTCTACCAAACATTTCTGCCCACACCTTTGTTTTGTTACTAAATGAGTGTGGGTTCTAGCTGCTTGAATGTTTCTTCAAAATGTTTTGAGCACTCATTTGATTTCTAGTGAGATAGAATAACTAAACTATCAGCAAAGCCCTAGCACAAAATAAATTTTGAAAACTGATTTTCCCTCTCATTTTATGAGTTCATTTGAGACACAAATTTAATATGAATGCCATCATAAAACAAGCCAACTCAACAAAACGACCGCCTCAGGAATCCCAGCATTCTTGCTCTACCTTAACAAGCTAACAAAAGCTTGTGATTAGAAATTAGAACTGCATCACATCCTACACTGAATTTTCATTAACCTCAAGAACACTTTGTATGTTTGCAGTGGTTTAATGAAACTATGTTTTCCTTATTCAATGCCTTATTCATCTGGCTCAAATCTCTTTCAGGAGAAGCCGTGAATTACTGAAGGAAGAGTTTTGATATTCTTACAAAATTGATCATTTTATCTGGAGCAGAAGAAAAGATTGCATATGTGCACACACCCTACTTAGCCTAGTTACCAACTAAGACTTGTGAAAATAAAGTCTGGACCACTACAGCCATTAGAGAATAAATGTCAAAAAGAAAAGGTTAGTTTATTTTCACCAGTGGTAGCACAGAGCATTTGAGAAGCTCCTGCAGCACCTACATGCACTTTCTTAAAAGACTTTTCAACAAAGCATGTGAACAATCACATCTTTTCAGTTAAAAGTTAGTTTTCGTCTTCCAGAAAAATTGTTTGGCCAGTCCTGTTACTTCACAAAACCTGTCTACGCACATGTATATTTGTCAAAACTTTCTAGAAGAGTCATAATGGAAATTCTACGAAAAGGCAGAAAAGACACTCAGCTAAAAAAACCAAAACAAAACTGTGAAGTTTGTTGTTGATTCACTCACATTAAATGATGAAAATTAAGGTTCAAATTTCATGCATGTCTCTAGTTTGGTTCCTTGAGTTGGAGTGAAATACAGGGCTGGGACAGAAACTTCTTAGAGTAGAGCCCATGAAGTATTAAAAATGTGCCTTTCTTCAATGTCCCTTTCTGGTCCAAAATTAAAGCCTGACCTACCCTTTGCTCTATCTGGGCAAAAGAAGGTACCACAAAGAGTCCATGGAGTTCTGAGTGGTGTACTGCAGAAATTCAATGCTGGACTTTCAATGCAACTTTGAGTTCAGGGAGCAGACTAGAAGCACTAAAAATTAAAAATACTATTTATGTATCACAACTGTCTTCTCATTTCAAACTTGTTTCCATTAGGTATAATTTCACATGGTATGGAATTCATCCATTTGTCTTCATGTCCATAAGAGATGCACATAGGTCTAAGACTGGTTTTATAACTGATTTGCCATTTCTGATGTAATTCACAGCACCTGAGATCATTACTGTAGTGAAGAAGTATTTTTTTTTCCAGGTTGAATATATACATACTGCTGCAGAAAATAAGGGTCAACATACCCCAGCTTGAACAGTCAACTAAGCTGTTCCTGTTAACACAGGAACCATCTTTGAGAGCAATACCTCTGATAAACTGTTTGTTGCATATTTGAGAACTTATATTAGACACTTTCATAGGTAAAGCTCATGAAAATGACTCCATTGTTCACACCACTGTACCAGTATCCATTTTACCCCAATATACACTCTTCTCCTGGTTTTGGAAAATAGAGAGTAAATTAAAGAGTAAATCTGATCCACTGGTATAAAAAAAATGGGTGGAAGAATGGAAGTTAATGCAATGGAGAATACCACTGTGAACTGGTGATTTCAGTATCATAGAATTACAGACTGGTTTGAGTTGAAAGGGACCTTAAAGTAGTCCTATTCCAACCCTCCTGCCATAAGCAGGAGGGAGACTTCCCACTTGGTTTCTCCAAGCCCCATCCAACTTGACCTTCAACATTGCCAGGGAGGGGGAAGCCACAGCTTCTCTGGACAACCTGGGCCAGGGTCTCACCACGCCAATATGGAAGAATTTCTTTCTAATGTCTAAATTAAATCTTCCCTCTTCCAGCATAAAATCATTCTCCTTTGTCCTATCACTTCATGCCCTTGTAAAAGGTCCCTCCTCATCTTTCCTATAGACACTCTTCAGGTACTGGAAGGCCACTCTGAGGTCTCCTCAGAGCCTCTTCTTCTCCAGGTTGAACAAAATCAACTGTCTCAGCCCATGTCCAGTGCAGAGGTGCTCCAGCCCTCAGTTCATCTTTGTGGCCTCATGTGGACTCCAACACCTTCATGTCCTTCCTGTGTAGGGGACTCCAGAACTGCACCCAGCACTGAACGGGCAGAATGGAGCAGAGCAGGAGAATCACCTTCCTCAGTCTCCTGGTTCCACTTTGTTTGATGCAGTCCAGGACATGATTTGCTTTCTGAGCTGCAAGTGCACATTGCTGGGACAGATTGAGCTTCTCATCAGCCAAAACGCTCAAGTCCTTCTCATTTCAGTGCTGACCCTGGAGGAACTCCACTCATGACTGGTGTCCATTTAGATATCAAACAATTGACCATTACTGTCTGAGTGCAACCATCCAGACTATTCTTATCCACTGGGTGGTCCATCCATTGAATTCATATTTTTCCAATTTAGATGGTTGTCAAGCAGGACAGTGTGTATCTCTTTGCACTAGTTCAGGTAGATGACATCAGTTGTTCTTTCTGTGACATGGTGACCCAGTCATAAAAGGCCACCAGATTTGTCAGGCACAATTTGCCCTTGGTGAAATCATGCTGGATGTCATCAACCATTTTTGTGTTTTCCATGTACTTCAGCAGAGTTTTCAGGAGAGACTGGATGTGGCACTCAGTGCCATAGTCTAGCAACTGCAACGGTGGTTCAAGGGTTGGACTCAATGATCCCTGAGGTCCCTTCCAACCCAGCCAATCCTATGATTTTATTCTATGATTCTATGATTTTGCTGGGCAGACAGAGAGGTGAGACTGATTGGTCTGTAGTTCCCTATGTCTTCCTTTTTTTTTTCCCATTTTGAAAATGGGTTTTATGTTTCTTCTTTTCCATCAGTGGCAACTCCTCTTGGTTGCCATGACTTTTCAAGTATGATGGTGACTTGCAGAAAATGATTCTACAACTTGGAAAATTCTAGAGAGGGGTATGTTTATTCAGCTCTGGGTGCACAAGGGGATAATTCCTCCGAATTCTATGTGCACCAACCTTGCAATCTGGCTTTTGTTATATACACTGAAGTTTTACATATTCATCGGCTCTACCAATGCGCCCATACACACGCATCACCTACTCCTGCTTTGTATTCAAATTAGTCCCAAGAGGTCATTTTCATCCTCTCTTCCCTCCTGCACTTTTGTAGTGTCTCCTGGTGGTGGTGGTCATGGGGGTCATGGGAATGAAGTAAAAATGAAACAAAGGTCTTTCTCTGGGTAAACTTTTCACCTCTTCTCCAGTCATGCACATTTCTTCAGTTTTCAGCCAAGCTGACGTGTTCTGTTTCTTATCTCAAGGTTGCTCTAGTTATCAGTTTAGTGCATATATTTCCCTTATAAGGTGATGACTACCTAAACAATTTCTTAGCTTCTATTAAACAAGCATTCAGTATTAGCTTCTATCAGGTCTATGTGACCCATAGACCATTACTAGCAGGCATTTTATATTAACTCTTACATCAATGGAAAGCAGCTTCGCAACATCATGTTCCCCCAGGAACATCAAATGGATTTGCTCAGATCCCATAGACTTGTGTACTTTCAGGTTCTTTAGAAGGTCCTGAACCTGCTCTTCTCCTGCAGGAGGGAGATATTCTCCGTCACAGCCCCAGCCCTTGCCTTCTTCAACTTGGATGGTGTGGGCAGAACTCTTTACAGCTAAGACTGATGAAAAAAGTTCATTGAGTACCTCAATCATCTCCATATGCCACCTGACCCAATCTCCTGTTTCCTTCTGGAAAAGCCTCACATTTTCCCTAGTCTGCCTTGTATCACTGATGTACCTCTTGAAACTCTTCTTGTTACCCTTGATGTCCCTGGTCAGGTTTAATTCTGTCTGGGCTTTAGCTTTCCTAGCCTGATAACTGGCTGCTAAGGCAACTTCTTTGTATTTCTGCCAGGCTACTTGCTCATGCTTCAGCTCTCTGGAGATTTTCTTTTTGCATCTAAGAGTTTCCAGGAGGTCCTTGTTCATCCTAGTTTTCCTGGAATTCTTCTCTGCTTTTCTCTTTCTTGGAATGCATTGCTCCTACACTTGGAGGAAGCGATCTGTAAATATTGACCCAACTTCTTGGGCTTGTCTCCCATCCAGAATTTTATCCCACGATACCATATCACACAGCTCCCTGGAGAAGTCAAAGTCTGCTCTCCTGAAGTCCAGGGTACTGAGACTGCTGTCCTCCCTCCTTGTTACACTGAAGATCCTTCCACCATTTAGTGGTCATTGCAGTCAAGGTTTCTGTTTAGCTTCATGTTGTCCACTGGCCTATCCTTGTTGGTGAGATCAAGGTCCAGCATAACATTCTTGTCTTGAAGATTTCTCTACCACTTGGAGTTGGAAGTTGTCATCAATGCATCCCAGAAACATCCTGGATTGCTGATGACTTGCTGTCCCTCCAGCAGATGCCAGGGTGGTTGAAATGTCTCATGAAGACCACAGCATCTAAGCAGGAAAATGGTCCTAAGAGCCTGTAGAGGGCCTCATCCACTTGGTCATCCTGGTTAGGTGGCCTGTAGCAGACCCTCACTGTGATGTAACCTGCCCTTTTTTCCTTTTAACCTTTACCCATAAGCTTTCCTTCAGCTCCTGATCCATCCATCCATCCACAGGTAGAGCTCCATGGACTCCCGCTGGTCATTGACATAGAAGGTGACACCTCATCCTCTTCTCCCCTGCCTGTCCTTCCTAATGAGGTTATAACCATCCATTCCCATGCTCCAGTAACAGAAGTCATCCCATGATGATCATTTGATAATCATTGATAAAACATTACAAACAATCCCCAACAGAAAGCTGAGGAAATGTCATTAGAGCTCTGCAAAACATTGTTTCCCCATTTCTTGAGTCACAATGATTTAATTAGGTGACAAGTTAGAGAAGTCCTGGGTTAAGTCAAGAGCTATTTTCCAGTGAATATATTATTATCCTTTTGTATTCCTTATTCATTCAATGCAACTAACTTCAAATATTGACTACACCACCTTGATCATTCAATTTCTTGAAACTATGACTTCAAACCAACCAGTTTTATATTCAGAAGCAAAGCTCCCATAACATGTTCTTTTCTCTAAAAGATTTTAAATGGGGTATATTTTTTACTGTATTTAATGCCTATATATATTAAAATTACTTTAAAATCACCATTTAAAAATTCCAAATGAGGGTCAATTAATCAGACATTCAGTAGTTTGCATGATAAAATACAAAACAGTAATCTCAAATAATTTAACACTGCCCTCTACAGTTGACATTTCTTCCAGTAATACATGTTTGAGTCCTAGACCATATTAAAAAAAATATTTAAATTGTTCATTTAAATTTAACTTATTAAAATTAAACCTTTTTAAAGTTATGTATACATCCAGGCATAAGTTTTAGGTAAAAAGAAAACAACAAACTAATCAAATGCCAAATGAGATTTTAAACCTAAAATAGGACTTGGAAAATAATTTAATGATATTTCTGTAGGAATTCCTTTTTGATCAATAAACATTATATAAAATAACTCTTAGAAAGAAAAATTCTTTCTACAGTTGCATTTGGAGAACAGATTGTAAAGCTATATTTGCACTTTGAGCATAGATTCCCTGGAATTTTATCTGTCCCAGTAAAGGGGAAAATAAAGATCCTGTAGTGTCCTGACTTTATGATGAAAAAGGGTGGAGGTGGGAGGTGATTCAAGGAGGAAAACTAATTGTGTGACAGTTTCCTCAGGAATATTGCATGTTTCTTTTGGAGCTTAAAAATAAGACCTTTTCTTTATCTTGACAATGTATTTCAATTTCTGTTCTTTTTGCTAAGGACAAGGAACTATTATTCAGAAAGCAAATGCAATGCCTTTTTTTTACAAGAAAAGAAGCCAGAGATGGTTTATTGAAAATGTTGATTGCTATTGCTATAACGTCATAAATTACAAAGGAATTATATACACCCATTTAGAGAAAACAAGTTGCTAGCTGAAAAAATTGTATAATTATGTGAAAAATAAATTGCTTCCACTCATTTCTCCATCTTGCTTCTTTTCCATAACTAGAGATCTTAAATTTTTATTTTGTCAGCAAGCATTTTCTATAGAATGAAAGTTAACTGTAAAAGCAGTTATTAAAAAAATAAAATTATAAAAAATAATTTTTGGAGTGCTATTCTACATACACTATGCTACTGCTTACCTTTATCTGGAAACTTGAAAATGTTCTGTACACATGTTTTTCTAGCATTAAAATAAACAATATAGAAGAATGGATAAAAACTATACATCTGGGGAAAAAAAATAGTAAATTGTTAAGTTTTGATCACATCAACTTGTCCACAGAAAATTGTGTCCATTTTCAAGTTTCACTGACTCTGCTCCATGTTTACTTCACTCTAGAGACTGACTCAAGCTGCTGGATTTGCGACATTTCATGTTTCACGTTTCATCTACAGAATGGTAGAAATTACTTTACATAGGATATGTCCAAATTAAAGTCTACCTAAAACTGTATCTGAACTAGGGATTTCTGAAATCAGAACACCCCATGAGTTTTACTGGAATATTTTCTAAATCCTTTATCCAAACCAAAGACACATTTTACTTTCAACGAGACTTGTTAGATTTCTTCTTCTGTCTCCTGCTTCTCACAGAGATGAAGAATTTCCATCTCTCTAATTGGTGAAATTATCATTAATTAGTGATTTAGAGGGATGCCCTGTCCCCCTGCTACTTTCTTTTACTTTTGAGACACAGGGATCTCATTGACTAACATGAGATCATTTTCAATGGGTTTTGGTTTTCACCTAGTAATGCTACGTTTTTTTAATACCTCAATTGCAGCTGAGCTTTTGCTCTGAAACTCCAAACAGCAAAAGAGCTATGTATAAGTTAAGCTGACTCGCCCTGTGAGATCTTAGATTAATTTCATACAGGTCTAGCTAAATGTATGAAGTTTCCTGACTGCTAAAAGTTGTGTATTAGAACCTGCTGCTCTTCTCATCCATTCCAGAACAAAGGATTCTGGCACATGACCAAAGACTTGTACTCTTTCAGGCTCCCACATAACCCTTCCCAGCACAAAGGTTAGACTGACAAATACTTCCCACTAAAGTTTCAAACAGAAAAAAAAAAAAAAGAGAGAGGAGTTAAGGTCCACAAAACCATAAAAGCTTCTAGTGCAATAGCAAAAGAAATAGATCATCAGCTTTGCACATTAAGATGTATGACCACGTGAAGCTTTAACAATGCAGTAAAGTGCTCTGTAGTAGATATAGATCCAAAAAAATGACCTTTTTTTTTTTTTTTTTGAGAAATCGGAACTGTCCATTGCTCTGGCACCATAACATTCAAACCATGTGCACAAGGGGAAATAAGATGGCACAAAAGACACTTCCCAGTTAAGTGAAAAGTTGACCAGGAAAGCTTTCTCTCTCTGAATCTTTTAAGTTTTCCAGCCTTCCGAAGTTTTCTTTAACCAAAAGTGTTCAACACCTGCTTCAAGTACTAAAATCTATTCTTATTGGTTCTTATTACTAAATAAATTGAAAAGATCTTCATCTAATTTATCATGAAGCCTACTATTCAAAGTTAGAAATACAGATGACTTCATGAATCTCACTTAAGGGTACTTGAAAAGGTACCATTTTATGACTGAGAACATGATTATAAATGAGAGCTATAGAAAAAGATTTTTCAGTTCCATATAATGCCTTGAAATTTGCTTTCATACACCAAAGTGTACCTTTATTTTAAAAAGAAAAGCTAAAAAAATTCACTGAACATAAAATTTCATTTATTAAATTTTTTCAAGTTGAATATTTTTATCATATTAAACTATCATGCCATACTGAGGCTGAGAGAGAATTACAGGTGTCAGTCACAAAACAAAAAACGTGACAGACATAGTCTGGTAGAGCTTTTTAAAAAGGTTTTTATTTTTCATTTAAATTACTTGAACTTCACAATATTAATGGGTACATTTTAGATACAGTGGATTAACTTTACTGACAAATAAATGTTTCATTAATTAAAAAAAAAAAAATCTGTTTTTCCTTCTTCTTCAGTTCTGTTGAACCTCACTGTACCATGAAAACAAACAGGAAAACAAGCCTAGAAAACAAAAAGATGTTTGCTTCAATACAGAGTTATACCAGGGTTTCAGTATTAAAGCAATCTTGATCAGTTAAATAACTGATTTTACAGCTCATTACACCATTCCTGACAGGTTTTCCAAATAAAAAACAACAAGTGTCTTACAAGTTTACAGTGAGATAAAGCTGAATTTTCCTCTCAGAAACTTGGAAACACAGGACTCAGCCGTTCAGCTGTAACACTAAAAACATACTTTTTCTACTGATGTAGAATTCATAAAATCAGATCGATCATCAGGTATTTAATGTAGACATCTCATTTGGAATTTCACTTTAAAAGTTTCATTTCCTATCAAGGATATCAGGGGGAAAAAAAATGGAATAGAAATTAGTTTGGGTTTTTATCTTTTTTCTCATAACCTGGATGGTCTTTGTCAACTCTCAGAGGAAAAGATGTCTCTCAAGGTTGTGTTTCTGACAGAGAAACCTTTAGGCCAAGTAAAAAATAACAAACAAAAGGTGCAACTGAGTATATTGCTAATGTTTCATTGTGGAGGTTTAACAATTTTCCATCTCCTAGGTACGTCCAGTCTGACCAGGATTTCAATATCATAAAAACCCACTTGTAGGGTAGAACTTTATATGTCAAAACTTTTTCTGATGGTTTTATGAATATATATGAGTATATGTGACTCAAAATATGTCATTTATTTAAAAACAAAATAAAGGTATCTGACCTCTGAGTGGATAAAAACTGCAGCTAAGCAACATATTAAAGGAACAGTGTATCATCTGTATGAACTGCAAAAAAAGAAAGATGTTTACTTGCATCAACATCAGAAGTTGGAATTAAATAAATCTTCAAATTATTTCTGTATATGCCAGCTATTATTTTTCACCTTTTCTCCTTATTGCTTAGGCCAGGACCAGAAGCAACAATGCTAAAATTAGAAGATAAATTCTTTTCAACCTGGATGAAAAAAACATGAAGCTCTGGAAATCTGTCAGGGAAAGATCCATTCTCATAAAAATTCTAGCTCAGTTTTTCCACCAGGAGATCTGACTATAACTCATCATTCCCCATGTTTATTTTATTTGGGTTTGGATGAAGAGATCAATTGGAACTTTTCTTCCCTCATTTCTGCTCATTCTGAGTGGCAATATTAGTGGAATCCTGTTTGTCTAACAAGATAAAGACCAAGTAATTAAAATAAATGAGGAAAACCACCGCAAACCACCATTTTATAAGCAGTGAAAGAGAGAAAGTGCAGGAGTAAACACAAAAGGTAAGAGAATTGTGGATGTATTGAATTGACCTACTGTATTTACAGGTCAAGTTTCCTGAGCTAGCCTCCAAAACTGCATGTATTTGCTGTTTATGTGCATAATCAGGTACTTGTGTATTCAGATCAGGCTATTAGATGCAGGCAGCTTGCAGGTGGAAAAAAAACTTCACAGTATGCTCTAGTTCAGGGATCAATTTAAAAATATAGACTAGAATAACTTGTGTGACGGGCCAGGGAGGGGAAACAGAAGAGAATATCTGTTTTTCGCAAGACCTCACTGTTGGTAAATATTGTTTATATTGGATCAGCTTATCCCCACAGCTTCATTAAAATTAGAGGCAATTATAATCTTTGCAGAGAAGTAACAGGGACAAAGAAAGACTGAGAAGCTTGCCTACTTGCAATTGTGCCATTTTAGCAGAAGTGTCAGGGATTCATATATCTACCAAGGTGGACTCCATCCTACTCAAGGTTGGAGTAAGCATGGCTGCAGGTACTACAGCTTTTGAACTTCAAGAGTTACAGTAGTCTGGGAGTGCAGCTGTGAGAGGGCATGTCCGTGCCTTTTCTAGAACAACATAATGTCTGGGACTTTGCTCGATATTTCGGCATGCACACTTTACTCTATGAAAAGCCATCTTTCCTTACAGGCATCTGGGTACCTGCCCATCACTCTGCATAAGCTACTAGAGTTCAGTGAGTGCAGAGACATATTGAAAACATCAACAAGTACACAACTTCATTTCCAGCAAGCCAGAAAAACAGACAGTGTATCAGCTTGATGCTGAATTTTCATGAAATTTAAGAAGAGACTGTTGTCAGAGAAAGAAAAACTCTTAACTCCTAAGGAGCCAACCCTAAATCTGTCACTTTTTTTAACGAGAGTTAAGCTTGTTCTCTATTTTTTTCTCTTGGAGCCATGATGTGTCTTGTACTTCCACCCTTCTGTACTTATTATTCCATTTCAGCTGATGTCCTGATTAAGAGGTATGCTGGACCACAACAAATCCAAAGTTTTTGCAGAAAACACTTCTAATCTTGAGAGAACAATACAAAAACTAACACTTGGAGAACCTCAGAAACTGCAATATTTTCAATTGGGCTGCTGGGGCAATTTAGAACATAAATAATGGAAATTATCAGAATCAAGTGTTAAGCCTGAATAGCCCTTCTCCCAGTAGGTCTCAACAGCTATTTCCAGTATGATTCATCATTGTGGATCTAGGGAGTGGGATCCCAGTAAAAAACAGCATGAGTATCACCCTTGCCACTATATGCTGTCTCTAGTAGTTCATCACAAAGGTTTTTCTTCCCCTCAATGTCTACCTGTCACTGCTCTTCAATCTCTCTTTCAAATGAAAAGTAGAACTGTCTGTTAAGGTTTGCTTTCAGGAAACTAGATCACTTGTTATTTTCAAGCCATTATGAACTGCAAAGAACTGCTGAAAACTCACACTAATGATACGCTTGTAGGTAGATAGTTGACATAAAAGTTGACCCTAAGCAGAAGTATCAACACTCTGGATTTTTCTTGTCTGCTCTTCAAGAAGGGGTCATGTTAAACACCTGCCCTTCCTGACCACCATCTCATGCAATTTCTCCACAGGTCTCATGACAGGTTGCATTAGAGTAAATGATGGCAGTGAAAGCCTTTGGCAACATTTTTGAGAGTTTCATCTGTAAATGATCAGCAGGAAGACCATAGGGTGCTATAGAAGCACCTAGTGCTGCCTGACACAAGAGGAATGAAAAGAAGAGGTAGCAAGGAGAGGCAGAACAGAATCAAAATTTCTTATGTTCTTTTGGAGAGGTGCCTTAGTTTTATTTATCAGCTGTATTTAAAAAAATTGTGCTTCAAATCAAGGATCTAGGGAAGAGATTTATATTAACAAATGCTTCATTTATTCCTCAGCCAAGCTTTCTTCTTCTAGCTATGAAAGACTAGCAAAACCAATTTGCTCGATGCAATTTGCAATAGAATAGCTGGGGAATGTTTGCTCAAATTAGTGATGGCAGTCTCAGAGAGATACAGGTAATGAAAACATCTCATGAGTGTGTGTGTGTGTCTGTGTGTGTGTGTGTGTGAAAAAAAAAGCATGTGCTCCAAGCCAAACTTGCTTTTATTGCTCTTTTTGTCACGTCAGATGTTTTCATACAAAAACATAGACTGTCCATGTATTCACCACATCTGGTGTCCCAGTTTGGGTTTTTAGTGAAAACACACAAGAATGTGACAAACTTTGATTGATTAGCTACACTGAGTGACAGCTTCCTTCCAAGAGCTTAGACCTGGTAGCACGCAGAAGCACAGAGGAAACTGAGACGTAGGTGTCAGTCAAGTGCAGCAGTGGCTCACACTGATTTTCATCAGGAGATCCAACCTCCACATCCTGTTCACTGAGACACTTAGAGAACTGAGTTCTGGGTTATTCCAGAAAATTGTCAGATCCTGACTTTTATTAAGCCTCACTTTGGCTGACAAAATGCTGACACTTTCTGAGAAAACGCCTCTAATGTTATACAGCGTGAAAAATGTTAACCACTAGGCAATGAGTAATCTTTTAAAAATATATACTGTTTTGAAACTAATGTAATCTTCATAATAGCAGAAAAAAAATAGCATGTGAAATATGTAGAGAGAAAAACACTTTGAGTAAGATCTTTGGCACAGGGTCCGCAGGTACCCGTTCTTTGTGCAGAGTTTAACAAAGCAGACCTGGGATACCTGGGCAGAATAGCAACATCTATATAAATATAATTTACACATTAAAAAGAATAATATTTTTTTTATTGCTCTGTCCATTCCAAAACAGGCCAGATTTCATGGAAAATTTATGTATATTTTTCTAAGTGAAAAACAAGACCAATTTCTTCTCATATTTTCTAAGTGTTGCTAGAAGATGTTGGCAGCATGTTCTCCCTTTCTGGCAGGACTGAGGGTGAAGAATGAAGGTTCACTCCTCAAGAGTGTGAAAGAGTTGTTCATATTTCTCTCAAAAATGAGACCCTTAAAATGAAATTAGAGATGGGCAGAAAAGGTTTTGAAAGATTTTCCTCTTATTAAAAAATATGTATTCTTTTTTTGTGGTGAGTGGAAAGTGTCAGAGTACCAGTGTGTCCAAAATATCCAGCAATCTTTTGGGTGCTGTATTCCTGAGCATTGCAACGTGACCACCTACACTGTTAAAGTATCAGCACTTATTTGGCCCCTGCCAGCTACAGCTCCCCAAAACTGGGATGATTCTGGGGTCCAAAACAGACTGTGCATGAAGTCCTGCAGGGCAAGAGGTTCCCCAGCAGAGTTCTTCATCCTCCATTCCAGAACATTTAATTTACTGGAATTCCCTTCCAAGGTGAAATTCCATGTTCTATGAATTCCTATTTCAAAACGTAACACAATTGTAATAAAGAAAATTAGGAGATGGATTCCTAAATTATTAAATTCATTTACCTCCTGCAGCCCTAACTCTAAATTGAAGCAGCTTAGTTTACCAAAGTTAGGCTTAATATCTATAAAACAATAGACTATTAGAAAATTACTAGCAACTTCCGCCAATACTCCATATCTGAAAGGGCAAGAAAGAGATGGACACAACAGATTTTTTTTCCACAAAGAATTCTTCTTGTTTGCCAGCTGCAGCTCATCTGTGAACTTAAACATCATTCAACAAGCATCAGGCAGACGTTTCACAAGCCTGGGTCAAAACCAGGCAGAATAAGATGCACACAAGTTCAAAACATCTCATAGCCTTAACACTAGTGTTATTCAGACTGTGTTTTTTTAAAAAACTGTTTTTTTTTGTTGTTTTGCTGTTTTGTTGGATTTCGGGTTCTTTTTAAGGAAGAGAAACACTCCCAAATCTAAGAAAAATACTTTACAATTCACCGAGTGTTTAAAATCCAGACATACATTCATTTCCACACTTTACAGATGTTCCCTCTCTGTGTTACAATCATGAAACAGGCCTAGCTGTTGGATCCTTTATGTGCTCACATACAGATTTTTGCACTTCAGCCCAAATTTCAAGGCTTCTGTGCATATACTTTGCTGCCTCTTGAATTTTCCTGCAAGTGACATATCCCAAGCATCTGGCTATGCAATTGCATAAACTAAGCATACACCAACTCATCAGCTGGAAACAACCAGATCCCATTCTGTTCCTCCTTTGCACTAGCTGGCCACAGGCTGACTAAGGCACCAATGTGATACAGACATGAAAAAAAAATGTAATCCTAAAATATATTCCTTTTAGACCCCAGAAAATATTAATTTCACAATCCAAATACTGGTGGTGTTCATCTGGAATACTGTATGCAATTGTGGTCATGTATTTCAAGAGAAATTAATCTGAAGAGGAACATATGCAGAGGAACATATGCAGAGAACAAGTACTAGGATGATCAGCATCTATTGTACATGAGTGTGCAATTATGTGATTTGTTAAGCTTAATTAAAAATAAACAAAAACTGTTGAGTGAGGGAAAAACATGTGTATCAGAAGGGAAGAGTAGACAGAGAAAAAAAAAAATAAGGATAAGTTATTTCTACTGCACATGAATACAGAAAGAAGAGCAAATAGGATTGATTGTCCATAAATAAACTCAGGTTGAAAGCAAGCTTACTAACAATTACAACAGATTGTCAATGAACAACATTCACGTTATAATAGCAAGAATACAAACCCTTAAATGATGGAAAAGCCACCCTGAAGACCAGGCTTCCTTATCCAGTTTATGGGTATATTTAGCCAGGCCCTGATGAAGGACATGGCCAGACCTGGAGATAACCAAAACTGGTCCCTTGCTACTCATATGTTTAGTGCTTGGACACCATGATCAAATATTATCATTTTAACAGCAAATAATGTTGTGTCCTATCAGATTTTGCATGTTGTGTAAAAAAATGACAAAGATGATCATAGATGAATACATAAACCAAAAAGTTCATTTTAGACTCTGAATAGATGTACAGCAGAAAAAGAAAACAATCCCAAATTCTAGATAGATTTAGGAAAGAAATACCCCTAAATACAACTTTTTTGTTTATTATTTGTGTTTTGGGTGAGCATTTGAATTTCAAGAGAAAAAGGCATCACATGACTTGAGCTGATAAATGAAGCTACATCTCAAATTGCTGTGCAATCCATTGTTACACAGTTAACATTATTAAGAAACAGGGAAAAAAAGTGAGCACATAGAAAGAGAAGAAATACATATATTCTTCGACTGAGATTGCCTTGGTTTTTTCCTTGCAAACTAGCTGTTTTGGTTTTTTTCAGGACTTCAACTAACAGAAAAAAATGTAAAAATATTACTTTGTCATCATCTCTGAAAGTGTGGAGTAATTTGAAATTCATTTTGACAATTTGTTAGCTGTTGTATTTCAGAAATAATGAAGACATCTCACACACTATCTTGCACACTGTGAATGCAAAATTATGCACATTAAAGACATATTAGTCTAAGTCAAAATTCCACCATTAAAGATTTTTTTCTCCATGTTCCTTTTAATATCTTTTTCCACTAGTATATGTTCTTATTCCTTTTATTGATCTATCTAAAGATTTGATGTCTTGGATAGTTATAATTTTTTTTAATTTTGTTCCTCTAGCATCTCTTTTGTGAGCTTTTAACAGTTTAGCTCAATACCCATAGCTAAAATCCTACTGAAACCTTTTCTATTGAGGTTTTTCCTCTCTGAGTTTAAAGCCAATACTGATGTGATAGTTCAAGTTGGATGTGACCTAAAAGCTCATTAAATCCTCCCCTGCATGGGGAGGGACATCTCCCACCAGATCAGGTTGCTCCAAGCCCTATCCAACCTGATATTCAATACTTTCTGGGATGGGACATCCTCAGCTCCTCCGGGCAACCTGGGCCAGGGGCTCACCACAATCCCACCAAAGAATTTTTTCTTAATGCTTAACTTTAACCTGCTTTCTTACATCTTAAAATCATTACCCCTTGTCCTGTAACTAAATGCTCTTGTACACAAGGGTGTCTCCCCAGCTTTCCTGTAATCCTTCAGACACTGGAAGATGCTCTAAGGTCTCTCCATTGCAGCCTTCTCTTGCCCAGGCTGAACACCCCCAACTCTCAGCCTGGCTCCAGAGCAGAGCTAATCCAGCCCTCAGATCATCTTTGTGTCTCTCTTCTGGACTCCCTCCAACAGCTCCATGTGCTTTTTGTACTCGGTACTCCAGAAATATACCCAGCACTCCTCATGGGCTCTCATGAGAGCAAAGTAAAGGGGAACAAAAACCTCCTTTGTCTTGATGAACACAGAGTTTTTGTCGCAGTCCAGGACACAGTTGGTTTCTGGGCTGCCAGTGCCCATTGCTGGCTCATGTTGATCTTCCCATCAACCATCACCCTCAAGTTCTTCTCCTCAGGGGTTGTTTCAATCTATTCTCTGCCCGACATCTATTCCTTCCCAACAGGATTTCCCTGACCTAGATGCAAGACCTTGAACTTGGCCCTCTTGGATTTCATGAAGTTATCACAGGCCCACATATCCAACTTGTTGTGATCCCTCTGATGTCCTCCCTTTCCTCCAGCATGTCAGACACATGTGCAGACTTGCTGAGCATGTGCTCATTTACAGTGTCCATATCTCCAGCAAAGATGTTACCAACACTGGTGTCAATACTCATTCCTGAGCAACTTCAGTCATCAATGATCTCTTTTTGAACATCAAGCCGTTGACTACTGTTCTCTGAGTATGACCATCCCGTTAGTTTTTGTGCACCAAGTGCTCCATCCAGTGAATCAATCTTTCCAATTTAGAGACGAGGATATCATGCAGAACAGCATGAAAGGCTTTTCATAAGTTCAGGTAGATGATCTCAGTTGTTCTCCCCTTGTTCACCAGCATTATGGCCCCCTTGTAAAAAACCACCAAATTTTTTAGTCATAATTTGACCTTGGTGAAGTCATGCTGGTTGCCACCAACCACCTCCACATTTGTCATGTGCCTTGGCAGATGCAGCCAGTTACAGCCTGTTTAAGGCCTTCGCTTGTGCACAGACCTTTAAAATTTATTGCACTTAATGTGATGCTTAGGTTAGAAACGTCATTATCAATGAGCCCACGGGTTAAATGTCTCATTCTTCAAATCATTAAAAGAAAATGCATGGAAACATGAAGACTTTGGGGGTTTGTTGAAGGGGGGGAGGTTATTTCAGTAGAGTAACAACTAGAGACAGGGGAAAATGCTGATTAAGCTTTCCTTCTTAAAGAGCAGCATGTTCTACCCCTCAATATCAAACTATAGAGCAAGTTTCTGCAGTCGTCTTGAATATGTTGTTCTCATCCATAGAAGCTCAGCTTCTTAAGATCCTAGAAAAAAACTGTTACCTACAATGCTAAGGCACAACTTTTCCTGTCCTGTGAGGATGTAGGCCATCTGATTCCATCATTCGAGCTTTAGTCCAAAAACCAAGGATAAATGCTTCCCTTACTCCCTCAAGTGATTGCATAGAGTGAAGGTTGAGCTCAGAAAAATAATTGAAAGGCTATAAAGCACAGCTGATTGCATAAAGATTTCATTGTTTCCTTATTTCATAACAGAAATTGCCCAGTGCCTGGATGTACTCATGTCAAGTGTAGAACATCCATCTGTTGTGATTTGTTCTGCACGCACAAGCAAGACTTTGCATACCTTTTGTTAGCTGCACATGTAGGAAAAAGGCCTAAAGATTGGCACAATGAGAGATAAAAAAACACAGAAAACAAGACAATAAGCAGGAACCCATGAGGAGAACAAGACAACAGTAGAAAATTAAGTGTAAAACTACAACTGTGACAGTACCCTAGATATGCCTTGCAACATTCTCTCAGAGGATGTCTACTCAGAGGGAGTCGTGTGACAAAATTAGGTGGCCTTGCAGTTGGTTTTTTTGGGTCTGGGTTGGTGTGGAATTTCTTCTTAGATAACAAATCTAAAACATCCATACCAGAGGCAAAGGACTACAAGTCCACTCTCTTCTTCTCTTTTTGTGGATATCACTAATGCTTTCCACCTTTGTTACAGCTTTCTGCCTTGTTGGTTTCCTTTGCATGCTCCAGTCTCTCTTTGGTTTGTTCCTTATTTCAACCACCTGGAATTTCTCCAGTACAGCTTTCACCATGCTTTGTCTCCTTTTGCCAGGGCTTCAGGGCTTCCTATAGCAGCTGTTGCTAAAATATGTTCTGGGTCACAGATGGTGGACGTAGCAGGGGCTCCTCCTAAACCAACTTATGTCCACTGGTGTGCAGGGTACTCACACAAGACACAAAACCATTCTCAGTAGTGGGGTTAGTAATAGAAAACCAGGGATTACATTCTAAAATGGTGCTTGAACAGGTGTGGATGTGCATCTTCCCTTTTTCTTCTTGCAGTACCTTTTTTCAGATGTAGAGGATTAAATAGAGATTGAATCTGAGGTTTAGTCAAGTTCCTGATCTAGAAACGGGTAAACTCACAGTCATCAGGGGAAGGAGCCTTTCAGACAGGGAACACACTGCCTTAGGCACCCTGCACATAGTTGCAGACTAGACCTTTCTAGGGAGTGTTCACCATACTCATTAATTTAATGAACACCCATTTACATTCCCAGGCATGCTCAAAATCGTGGGAATTTATAGTGTTTTGTTCAACGAGGACATTGGGGAATTTCTTCCCTGAGGCAAGACATTGCTTCTGTTAACAGTTACACTAATTTTCCCCAACTTCATGTAGTGTCTGGGTGAGGCATTTCTGCCCAAAACGTGCTGTGCAGGAATTCCAAGCAGCAAAGGTACCAGGCTGTGCATGTTTATTGCCCAAAGCAGCCAAAGAAGTATAAAGACCCTCAGCCATACCCTGGTATTCTATGCACCACCAAAAATGCTCATGTTGTTCAACTAATTTCATCTAAGGAATCCTAGACTAAAACTCCATTACCCATTTTCAAGTAACCTGTCACTAAATAAAGACAGCCTTGTAAATTTTTAGAAATCAGAGAATCATAGAATCTGCCAAGTTGGAAGGGACCTATCAGGATCATCAAGACCAACTCCTGTCCCTGTGTAGGGCATTTCAAGAATCACACCATTTGCTTGAGTGTGTCATTCGAAAGCTTCTTGAACTTAGGCATAAGGAGGTGATGTCTCTTGATGGTATTTTCTGGAGATTTCTGTGCATTTTAATAAAGCTATGGATTATTTCTGGGAAATATTTCCCCTGGTTTGCAAACTATTTGATTATGCCTGCATATGCCTTTTTTTACTTTCTGAAGATCTAGAATGCAACTCTGAATGTTAGAGAATACCCTTTCCTTTGGAGAATACCTTACCAGTAATTAAGTGTTCTTTTATAAACACTGTGTATGAATTTACTTAATCTGTGATTTATGCAAAGGCAGAAAAGACAAGAAATTAAATAAGGTGGTATCTTCAAGTGAAGGAAGAAACTGGAAGAAACTACAGACTGTGGTAGTAGGACAAGGCAGCACAAATGAGCTTTCTATTCAGAAAATACCATTACGAAATCATATTCAGCAGAAGGGATCAATGTAAAACATTTAAGATACTACGTACACTGTAATGACTGTCCAATGCTGCTGGTGTTTGGTTTTTCCCATGACTAACTGGAAGGGAAGTGAAAAGGGGAAAAACCTGAAGGCTATCTTCAGAAACTAAGAATCATGGCTCAGCCATGAAAACAAGAAAAGTTAAAAAAAGAAAGCAGTATCATGCAATTTCAAGCACCTGGCTGATTTGAATGAATCCACCTAAGAAAATCAAAACATGTACTGTGAAAAGTAGTGGTGACATTTTTGCTGACATCCTGATCTCTCTCTCTCAGCATTTATACCTTGATCATTTCTGATAGCCTGGGTGATTTTCTGTGCTAACTTCAACATTTTCACACAAATGGCAAATTTAAATAGACAATGCATTTTCACTGGAGCTACACTACCACAAAAAGCAAATTGTGAGAGTTTCCAATTTTACTGGAAATAGGCTGCCTTCTGGAAACAAGATACAAAGAATGATACTTGCTTTTTTGTGAGATATAGAATGACCGAAGGCAGTGGATAGCTTGATGTAACAGATATTGTACAGCTTTGCTTGTTTTCACATTTAGGCAATACTGCAGCAAAGTTTTTACAAACGGTTGTTAACACTATTGATACTTTAACCATTTTATGCTATATAAACTGAAGTTATAATGTAGACATTATGACATAAAGGATTCTAAGAAAGTACATGATTTTAATGTTCCAGAGGTTAAATACACTATATTCTCTTATATCTTAGAACATAAGAATTATTTGTTCTATATTTATGCTGTAACTTCATAATCAGTGAAATAAGCCTTTTCCTAAACATTACTGTTGAAATTTCTAAGGATCTATGGGTATATATACATGTGTTCTGTTTCTACAATATTAATGCAACAATGCATTTAGAAGTTAACTGTTTTTTAGTAAATGAGTGTTAGTGAGCCTGTCAAAACACTGCAAGTTTTTTTATGGTTACTTGTATTTGATTTTCTACCTGCTACAATAAAAATATTTAAATAATATGGTGAATTACTTGTGATTTGTCTACAGGGTTTATCTCACTGCTTTGTTAGCACAGCATACATATTATTAAACATCTGAGGGTACTCTCAGTTCTTTGAATTAATAATAAGAAAAAAAAGGTAACCAAAATAACTTTCCTTCCAAATTCCAGGATGCCCCAAACACTAAAAGCCAATGATGTGTAGGAAGGGGAAAAAAAAAAAAAAAAAAAAAATCCCTCATAACTCCTTGCCTGATAAATGATAGGGAAAGTTTGACAGATCAGAACGATACGAAGCAGCCTAAAACATTTGGCACAATGTGTGTCTGGCATACAGAGACTGCCTGTCAAATGCCTATGACTCCATACAGCAGCTAGGGACCCTATGGAGCAGCAGATGGACCATTAAGGTAGTATTAATGTAGATGCCATCAGTTTTCAGTTCTGACTGGGACATACTCTTTAGAACTATGAGCAGCTGCTGCCATTTATTGTGACAGCTTCCTGCTAACTTTTGCCAACTGGCACAATCTGACTCTTTGTACCTGAGCTATTAAATGTGCGACTTCCACCGTTTTATTCCTCCAGAGAACTCTTTTAATAATCCTCTGAAGAAGGAATGAGGCATTTATCACCAAAGTGAATACACATACCATACAGTTCTATTGTCCTTCCACACTGCTGTGGATATTATATGGAGAGCAAACATAAGCGAGCTTCCCATGCCTTATATAGCCCCTGAAATAGGCAAAACTGATGAGTTCTTAAACTGTATTTAAATGCACCAAATTTCAGCTTCTGTTTTAGGTTGCTGGCATACTTTGAAATCTTTGCTCTTTAATGACCAGTTCAGAGAAAAAAAAAAAAATTATATTTCATTAATACACAGAAAAAGAAAGCACTTTCTTTTTAAGTACAGTTCTTTGCATCAATGAGCATAGGTCAATATTACAATTATAAAGGGATTTTTGAACACCCGTTGGTCTACTTAATATCTAAACATTCCTTTTGTGGGAAGCAAAGCTGTCCATTCTTGTAATGTCTTTGCTGTGTAGCCGGTAAAATGCTTTATAAATGATAAGTGATCATGTATTTGTTATCACCTGCACTATAATTTTAGCAAAATATGCAACAGTGCTACTGGCAGAAAAAAAAAAATAACAAAAAAACCATCTTATTGTACATGTCTTTGATCCAGCTAGACTTCTAGGGATACATTACATCATTTGATTGTGCCAAACAAGAAAGCTAACAGTACAGCACAGCATAAGGTTTGACATACAATAAGAACTGCAGCTAGTCATTATAAAAAATGGCTGGCAGACATTCATTATGCTGAGCTAACATCTTTTCTGCTTCAAATCTTCCAGCAATCTGACTAATAATATATGCATGGACTTCTATTGCAGATCTCCATTGCTTGATGCTAAGCTACCCATGTATATATTCATAATCCCCCTAAAAAAAAATCAAAATGAGTCAAAAAAACTTTAAAAAATAAGCTCTGCAGATTATGTACAATGAGAATTGAGCACACTACTGAAGCTATAGAGGATGAAAGAGTTGTGCTTACACAAAAAGGGAATATTATAAATCAAGCAAAACTAAACATTAACAGAAATTATTTATCTTTTGTATGAGCAGAAGACATTTGAAATACTATTAGTAGTTCAAATAGAAACTTCCAGAGGAAGTAAACTCTGAATATAGGAATGATTTAACTTCAAATATAAATGAATTTTTATGTAAGCATGCAGTGTTCACCACACATTCACATTTTTTTCTGTAGTAGATTACTTTTAAGTTGCATTTTATGAGACTGCTACATATCCTTTAAGAGAAGGTTACCCTAAAATTACTAGTCTTTTCCAGAATTTAAGCAACTGTCCACAGCATGCAGAATAACACCTGTCCTAGGAAGTCAGTAGCATTCAGAGCAATATCAATGCACATAGAGTAATACAAATCATAGGAAGTCAGGGAAAATTAAGAAAAATTAAGCATTTTTTAGGATTATGCACCTAAATTTTAAAAATTTACTCGACAATAAATAGCAGGGTATTCTTAGACTTTTATCATTCAAAAACAAAGGACAAAAAAACACCAAGTAAGTTATATGCTTAAGGGCTGGAGTGGGAGGTGGTGAGAAGGAAAACAGAAGTGGAGTCAGAGGACAGAGGGAGGCAAAAGACTACAGCATCTGTGTACATAGACATCATAGGTACTTATTTTACCCAGTTAAGAGGAAGCTAAATGAAATGGTACATAACATTCTACTTAAGTTCAGTAAGTGTCCATTCAATCTTCAGACACTTAATGTAGCAGATAACTCACATGTATAGCAAACTGCCCATGCAGTACTAGAGTCATACTAACTGTGCTTACAGCAGCCCTTCATAGGCAATATTGTTCAGTCCACTAATTCTGACATGTGCCTAGAAAAACCCCTTTTTTTTTTTCTTCTTCTTCTTTTCTATAGCATGGAAAATAAATAATATATATGTGTATATTTATATAATTATATAAAATAATCTGTACATAGAGAATGTCATTTGAGACCCTGGGCTGGAGAGCTAATTCTCTGAGACTATGAACATGTCTATGTGGAAGCAGAGGAAGACAGTTAATGAGGCTTTCAGAGTTGACAAAGACAAAGTTGTTCATATCCATATGAAAACAATTTTCTCCAGCAATATTATAACATAAACTAGATGGAATTATAGAATAATTTTGGTTGGGAAAGGCTTATCATCAAAATCCTGAGATGATGCATTTTAAAGTCTTTGTATCTACTCTTCAGTGCAAGGTAGTGTGGCACTAGTTGTTTATAAAACTTCTACAGGTTTTATACTTGATTACTGAATTTTTTTTATACTATGCTACAAACTTGGCACAAGGATATAAGTGGCACCAGTTCACATTTTGAACTAAAGTATTAAATCACTTTCAGGTTATAAAATTTACTCAGTAGAACACTCTGCTGGCAGAAGTGTTTGCAGTCTGACTTCAGAACTAAGAAATAAGGAGCTTCCTAGTGGAGTTTTACATTGTTGGAAGTTCTAGTCAACATTTCCTCCACAGAGATAAAAGATCAATGTGTCCGAGTTAACGTTTGACTTCAGCTATTTCTTCCTAAGCAGTCACACCAAATGAATGCTGCAGTAATTACTCAGGGTTCAACATCAAAGATAAGATTTTTAATCTACAAATGTAGACAGAAGTTTACCACATGCCTCAGAAACAAGTGGAGAAATTACTGGAGGAAGAAGTGGAGGAATTACTGTTAATTTAGGAAATAGTGTTTCAGCTGATTTTAATTAGACCTAAAGCTAAAAAACAAACAAACAAACAAACAAAACAGCTGGAATTAAAATCTTAAACTCAAAATCCAAATTCACCTTAAGTTTTTCATATATTAAAATTATTAATGCTGTTTTCCCTAGTGATAATTTGCATAATCATTTGAAGGAGCATGCTGTTTCAAAAAACAATGCATAGCAGAAGAACTTTTGGAAACATTTTTAAGGAAAGGGGATGCATATATAAATATCAGAGTATTTTCCTCATTTAGTCCACTTTCCTTATATTTTTTTTTTCCTCTGTCTGAACATCAATGTTATATGTGGCTCTTGTTTCTAACATTACCCATTTTATAGTTTTTAAAATATCCTGATATTATAGTCTTAATTTGATTTCCAAAGGAAGTTCACATGATGAAATTTGATGAAATTGCCATCACAAGCAGCATGAATTCACTCCTGTATCAGCAGTTCCCAGCACAGAAGACAAGCATTGAACTGTCAGTGGCACAAAATGACCTTCTGGCTTTTCTAGCTGAATAGGTGAAAAATATTGGCAAAGCAGTAGGAAATAACTCTACATTTTTTAAATGCATAAGAATGAATAAGGCTGAAGAGGTCCATCCAGGCCAGTACCCAGCCTTACATGGTGACCAAAGGCCAAAGATTTCTAGGGAAAAGAGGAAAAAACACAATGGTATTTCCTTTTGTAAGCTTCACCTTTCTGTAAGCATTTCCCCATTCAGCATGGGGAATATCTATCACAGAATTGTAATAGCATGCAAACAACCCTCAATGAAAATTTCTTTTGTGCATTGGTGTAATTGAATTTTAACAATTTTCATTTCCACATAGCACTTTGCAAAAAATTCAAAGTTGCCTCACTGTAGGACTTACTGAAAGAAATTTTATTTTTATTTTGGTTTTGCTTTTTCAAGTTGCAGCTGGTAATTTCATTCACTCACTCCTAGACTATTTACTTATACAAAATATGATAGACAATTTCTATTTATCATCACGTTCATGGTTCTGTCATTCCTTGACCATCTCTTTTGTATTTTAAACCCATTTGCAGTGGATTTCCATCCTCTGGAATTCCCAGCCTTGGCTAATTTCTAAATTCTAAGTCTACCAGCAGGGGACTAATGTGGATTTAAGTAAACCCAGAAAACAAACGAATAAAAAAAAAGAAAAATTATTAATTTAAAGATATCCAGCTGACCACAGAAGAAGATAAATGTGAGCACCAGCACAAATGCAACAAAGGAAACTCATGGCTAGGTGAGAAAGGGGCAGGACAGCCCATGTGTCCAACATCATCCTGTTCATCCTGAAGGATAGCTGCTGCACACTGCCAGGGTGCCACACCAGTTTTTTAGAGGATATTTATCTTCAACTTGGACCTTTGCTGGTTGGAGAAACAGAGCATGGCCTTGGCTCTCAGCCACATGAAGCATTTCTCTTTCCAACCGAGGATGAAGGAGTTCAGCAGCACAAAGGATCCACTCTCCATTGCCACAAATAGATGATTAGAATCCAAATTTCATAATGCAAACAAGAAGCAATGTGTTTCACTCTCATTCCACCCTCTAGAAAAAAAAGAATGTTGAGTCTTTTATTTCCACTGTCCCCATCCCCCAGATAGAGTTCAAAGACTTACAGGTGCTTTAAAAAAAATACTTCCTTTTCATCAATGTGCATATCTTACCAGTTTCAAAAGCATATTAATATCTTTTGTGACTTCAGTTAAAGTAAACAGAAATAATTGGAAAGGTGACAGATAAATTATTAGAAGAAAGTATTTAGGATTTGCAATACAAACTAAGCATAAAAGAAGGCAGAAACTCTTCACAGATAAATAATTTAAAGGAAAGTAACACTTTTACCTCAGCAGGGATGGCTTATTTAGGATAAAATTTTATATATATAAATCTTATGAATATCGTGTCTTCATTTTGTCCTAAACCACATGTATGATTGTCTAAATTTTAACAGAAAAATTTACAGGGGTTAATACGTAAAACATGGAAATAGTTGGCTCTAACCATTATTAATGTACTGATTTTCTCTAAATAATACATTATACTATGCTGATACTTATGTCTGTATTAATCACTGTACATTACATCAGATAAATGCAAATACTTTAAGTAAATATTTCAACAATACCCAAATAAGTAGTAAACAATTGATATTGTAATTTAGTCTTTTGTTCCCTTTAAATGTATTTTTCTCCTTAGAAATCCTTTGAAACTTCTAAAGGTACTTTTCTTCCTTTGATGAGGACACAGCTACCCCCATAATTTTTTTCCTCTACAATTAAGAGGTTGAAAATAAAGTGAATCTATGGAGTTAACATATGCAATAATGCTTTAATAAATAGTAACTCTTAAAACTGACTATATTGGTACCTATATTTATTCAACTGGAAAATGTTTGATTGAGGCAATTTAGGAAAATAAGCTTCCTGGTTATTTTGCTAGCTGAACCATATTTTGCAGAGGACATATCTCTTGACATATATGGCAACGACAGATGGCACAAAAGCACCTGGAACAAATAAATAAAACGCACTCCTCTGCTCGAGGTAAAGCATCCTATCTCATAATATGAAGGCCTGCAACACGAATCTGGGCACCCTAATGTCACATATTACATACATTATCTCTGTGCTGGCTCTGCTCATCAATTGTGTTTGTTGTCAGGGGCTGAGCTCCAAAAACAAAGGCAGTGGGAAGGCACAGGAGTGTGCGACACCTCGGTGGAGGAGCAGGAGTGTCACTTACCTGCAGCTGTGGAAAAGCCACCAAGCTGTGCCATGTCACTGCTACCTTCTGCAGCACCTCAGTTCAAAGAAAGGTGTGTGACATGCCTGCCTCTCACTTCAAAGACAACTCTGCCACATGGCAAAAGCTGCTGCAATCCCCTTCTCATGTTTTGGATCAGCATTTTATATTTGGGTTGTTTTGTTTTTCTTTTTTTCATTCCCTTCTCCCACACAGCGCTAATAAATGGGGGGAAAATTGTTTCCATTTTACACACCCTGAAAGCATCAGATTTCAAAAGGAAGTGTCGGGCCTGTCACCTTGCATGTATTTGTGGTTTTGACTATTCACACTGAGCCTGGCTTTTGAATCTCATAGTGCTGAGCTGGCACTTTTGAGAACACGCTTTCTGTGAGCAGTATTGAACGCGCGCGTGCAGGTTTGTGTATCCTGGGCTGATGTACAGATTTTCATTTTGTGAAAACACATTGTGGGGCTTATCTGGAATCTGCATTTGCAGGATATTCATTCAGAAAGTGTCTTATTCCTCCCATTCCCATAAACCAAATAAACAAGCAAATAAACAAACAAACAAGCAAACAACAAAAAAAAAACACCGCCCCCCAAAAAATCCTCATCAAACAAAAAACAACAAAAAAAAAACCCCACAAACCCTCCTCACAGATACTTTTGCATCTGAGATGAAAATTTAATATCTGCATTTGGATATTTTCATCGTGGAAGATACCTAAGCACCTTAAATCAACATTTTAGAAAACAGCTTAAGTGTCATGAACTCTGGGATGCTCACAAATTAATTAGAAATCAAAATTTTATTCTAAAGGAAATTGTATGTATTTGTTAATATTACTAATTTTTCTTGTTATTGCTGTTATCTGGTAAACTTATGAACTGTTGAATAATGTCTAAGAACATCTTATCTTACCATCAACGCTGGAATACCCTTTTAATCTGAGAAATTAGGCATTTTAAAACAGGATGCTGTTTTGAGATATTTTCTACCCACTGAACAATGAAAGAGTAACATAGCACTTCAAATGCTGGTTTTGAAAGAATGAAACAAGTCCATTTGAATGTGCTATTAGTATTAACTCTTACCCAAGTGCAAACTCTGACTAGGGTGAAGAGATGTGGCTGATACTCACTCAGGGGCTGTACTGTTTTATTCATTTACTATGGACAAGATTCTTGATTTCTTGTGCAGAAGAAGCTGATCAACCAGAAACCCAGAATATTTCAAAACAATACATGGTACAATTTTTGTATCTATGTACCATTGCATACCTTTCTTCTACAACGGAGGGCTGAAAATGTACATATCCCTATTTATTTCTATTAGAAGGTAGTTCAGAATAAAAATGGAAAAAGAGTTTAGACATTCCATTAGCTGCAGCTACCTGGATTTTTTTTTTTGTAGGATTTATTTTACTTTTCATGGACCAAATTCAGGTTTCATAGAACTTGATAAAACAGAGACTCTCACTGAACTCAAGAGGATTCATTAAGCTGTTGATATTTATAGAATTCAGTTTGCAGAGGCTGGGATATTTCAATGGCTTTAGGCTAGTTATTTTTACATATACACTTTTAATAACATCAATTAGCTGCACAGTTTCTTTCTTATTGCTCCAGTCATCTCATTAAGCCATATTTCTTCTGCACTCCTGCAGTAGTTTATCCATTCCTCTCTGCCTAGTTCTATTTCTTGAAGAGGTTCATATCTCTGCTCCTGCCATTTAAAACTGAGGTGAGCTCTCTTGCAATGGAAGATGTAACCTTGTATTTAACATGATAATGTTTGACTTGCAGAAAAATTGAATTCTTATTCCTAGTTTTGTAGTTCTAGTCATACACACTGAACATATTGTCTCAGCAATAGTATTACACCAGGCCCATTACTGTTTTTATGAGTCAAAACAGCTCAATTTTTCAAAGTGTACACACTTAAGCCATGGTAATTCAAAACAATGTAAAATTAAAAAACAATTTAAACCTGAGGATATGGAAAGTTGGCCAACTTTCTTTTTTTGCTCACATATATAACATATGGGTCAAAACCACTGGTAAACTGGATAAAAAGATTATTGTCATGTACTTATAGAATATATTGATATAGAAGTTACTTAGACAAACACAGTAGCATGAAGACAAGTGAGAAAGTCAGAAGCTCACCACAGATCAAGAAACTACAAAGTTAAGAAAAAATTACCATAGAGAATCCAAACATAATCTCATCCTACCATCACTAATAAAACGTCTGAAGTGTTGGCATGAAATTAGACAAACCTTATTTACATAAATTGTTTCCTAGAGAGCTTGTTAGATCCAATCCACTTACCATTCCTGTGAGGCAGAAATCTGACATGAGCCCTACAGGAAGAAGGAAAATCCTGAGGAAACCTAAAATGTTTTCTCCCAAGGTTTTTTGGAACACAAATGGAAAACAGGAACAAGAAAAAGTCTGCTCTTCCCATACTTCAGACTACATGTGGAGAGTCACTAAATTTTAATTATTCTTTTAGATTTCCATAAAAATGGGCAAAAAAATTTCAAATTTTGTATCTATCTGCCAAACATTTAGAAATAAAAGTAATATACTTAGTTTTTAAGAAAATCTTACATACACTTAGATAAATCTTACACAACTGAATAAAAAAAAAAAAAAAAAGAAAAGCTTATATAATTACATAAAGCTTACACAACTAACCAGGACCATTTCAAGTTAACAGCTTTTTCTTGTATAAACAGCTTTTCTTCACAAACTACACCTGAAGAGATAGTCAAAGATGACCTTCATGTACCTCACAGAACTACAGAATTGTTGCAGTTGGAACACACCTCCAAGATCATCAAGTGTAGCTGTCAACTCAGAAGAAAACATCATGCCCAATAGAGCATGTCTACATAGTGTGTATGTGAAAGTGCCAAGTCTACATATTTTTTTTAAAACCTCCAGGGATGCTGACTCCACCACCTCCCTGGGAAGCCTGTTCCAGTGCCTGTCTATTCTCTCAGTAAAAAATTTCTTCCTCAGATCTAGTCTAAATCTCCCTTTGGTGCAACTTAAGGCTATTTCCTCTACCATTATTTACTTGAGAGAAGAGGCCAGAACCCAACCTCCCTACAGCCTCCTTTCAAGAAATTGTAAAGAGTGAGAAGGTCTCCCTTCAGCATCCTCTCCTCCGAACTAAACAATCCCAGTTTCCTCAACCTCTCCTCACAGGACTTGTTCTCCAGACCCAAAAACCAGTTTGCTTGTTCTTCTCAATGAGAAGGTCACAGAAAATACACTGCAAAAGGGCCCTCAATGTACTATAATTGATGTCATCCCAACAATGCTAAATTTTCAGGATTTCTGTAGCCCCAAGTGCTTAGGGCTAAAATCTCACACTAGTTAATTTAAACCAAGGACAATCTTCATTAAAAACTTGGCACTTTTAGAAGCAAACTTGCTCCAAAAGCAATACATTCATCTGTAGCCTCTTAATTATGTGCTGTTGATCAATATGAGCAGCTATATGAACTTCTAAATACATTGAAAGTTTTCTCATATTTTTCATATATTTTTTTCATATATTCCAGTGGCTGTTACTTTAATTTTTTGCCCTCTCAAGTATGGAAAAGCTGGAAGGTGTCATTGTCAGGACATTCTTAATCAACTACACAAGACCAAGGAAATCAGGGAAGGTTTCTTCCTTCCCAGGAAAGGAAGTGAAAGTTAATCCTGTCCACAGGTAAGTTAAGAAAGAGGATCAGAAGAACTAAAAGCTGGTCAGCTCATCATGGCTTTCTGTAAAGGGACCAAACAGTCTTGTAGGTCTTTTCCAAACTTACTAAGGACATGAAGGTGAATAACAGTAGATGACATAGATCTGTAAAGGGGAAATAATAGTTGACTCACTTGATAGTGAGGAAATGATTGTCTTGGTAGATGATTGGAGAGTGTAGGATGTTGCCTATCTTGACTTTGGAAAGGTTCTTGCTTTTCCTTTTAGAGCATCCTCGCAGGCAAACTCATGAAGTAAGAATAGACCAGATAAATATACAGAGGTGTGGATGGGAATCTGGTTGAACTGACAAGACTTATTTGTTGTGATGAGCAGCCCAAGGTACCGGTTGTGAATTTTAAAAATGGGAAAAGTCCTGCATGTGGTGAGGAATAGCTCAAGGCAGTGGTACAGGCTGGAAAACCTGACCAGTTGGAAAGGACTTGGTCAAAGGAGCTGAGTGTTGGTATGGACAATATTTTCATTGTGAGCCAGCAATAAGCTCTCACAAGAAAGGCCAGAAGCCTCCTGTGCTGTTAGACAAAGAATTAGCTGTGTTGGGCAAAGAGTTATCAATAAATAGGTCAAGTGAAATGAGCCTTCCCCTCTCCTCAGGTGAGACACAGCTGGAGTGTTCTCTCCAGTTCTGGGCTTTCCAGAAAAATAAAGTGAACATAATGGTTAAAATCAGTAAAGGGACACAAAGACAATTAAGTCACTGAGGCCACTATCATGCATGACAAGACTCAGGGACCTGGAACTGTTCAGACTGCAGAGGAGAGGACTTAGAGGGATCTTGTCAGTGTTCACAAAAAACACCTGGTGGAGTACAAAAGACAGCTTGATTCTCCTCTGTGTTCATCAGTAACAGGACAATGGGTAATGAGCATGGATTGAAACACAGGAAATACAGCTTGAACAGAAGGAAAAAACTTTTCTGCTCTAAGTGAAATTAAAAATTTGTTGGGCAAAGATGTGCAAAGAGGTTGTAGAATCTCCAGCTTTGGAGGTGAGCAAAACCACACTTGACATGGTCCTGGGTAACCTGCTGCCGGTGACCCTACTCTGAGCAGGAGGTGTAAGCTCCAAGGTCTCCAGAGTTCCCTGCCATCCCCAACTATTTTGTGATTCATGTCTTTCAGGTATTAAATACTTTTGATAAACCAGTAGGTGTGTGAGGAAAATCAAGAAATAAGATAAAGGCATGTACCCAGGCAAAATGTTACAGAATGAAAATTACGTATCTGCAAATGTTTATATGAGCACAAAGCACGGATGTTACAAAAATGTCAAGTTTAAGAGGGAAAATGTTGCCTTTTTTACTCAAACCAGAAAAATAAAATATGTTGTTAACTAAGCTGTGTACATAGGTGAATTAGGCTTTTCTGATCAACTGTCTTGTACAAGTCCTTTTTGCTTTTTTGTTTGTTTGTTTTAAGGTAACAATCCATAGGAATCTATGATTGGATCATTATGTTTTATAGCAGCAGAAATAAGCAGAAATTGGACTCTGTTAAGATCTGGCTTTTCGAAAGAGTGTGGATAACCTTATCTTTTGTTCCTACTTGGTTTGGGTTCAGGTTTTTTAGAGATGTTACCCACTGGGAATCCTTCTCCTTTCCACAATATTTGTACCTTCAGAGTTTAACAGACAACAACAAAAGGGACAAGCAAGAACACACAAGGGGCATGACATTCATGGGCTGAACAACATATTTGTAAACTTTATTGTCAACAGGACAGAAAACATCAGTTCAAAAGTGGAGCCTCGGCATTTTGCCTTCAAGAACTGCCACAGACAATATGACAGAAATTATTAGTCTCTGCAGCTGACTAGTACAACTTTTTCTTCTAAACTTAGTTTTACTTATGCAGCTGATACATTTAAATCCAGCGAGAGAAATGAGCGATATCTTTTTATACCATATTTCCCACAACACTTAGCTTCCCGCTGCAAATCATTAAACAGCCAACAGATGCATTTTGTTTTCTGCTTGCACATGTGCAAGCAATTCTTCTTGAAGGGCAAAAGTAACATTACTTTGTGCTTCTATTACAGCTCATTGTAATGTCATCACTGAAACTCCTTCCTCAAACTGATTTTTGGAATTAATTAATTTTTTTTTATTTTATGTTTTTTTTTGTCGCTGAGCATCTTTAACTGCACTTGCCAGTGCCACAGTAAGTGGCATTCATCAAAAGATTTTGGGAAGGTAGTTTTAAAGTTCACAGTATGAACAAGACAGTGACAGATTGTTCATAGAAAGTAACAAGATAAGCCCTACAGATGATAAGGGGAAGACCTTATGATTATTATCTTCTGGGAAACCACACGAGCCCGTCTTTATTCTGGGTCTGAGGTAAACAGCAAGAAAGTTTTCTTTTCCTCTCCTCCTCCTCTTTTGTTTCAGCAGTGAAACACGAAGCAAATATACTTCAGTGTCATGATTTTTTTGTTGGCACCTTTCCATAGCCAATTCCATTCATGCAGAAAAGGGATGAAATTCCATCATTCGAGCATGACATCTCAAAATTCAAACTTAATGAGAGCTTTGGCAGCTTCTGTCGAAGGCAGACAGTGATTAACAAAACACTTCAGAGTACAAGGCACAGCAGTGCTCAAAGAAAACAGTGATGATCTCCACTTAATTGTAGAAAAGCCCAAAGCATCTGCCAGCAGAGGAGAGCTCGAGCCATAAGGAGCTATTGCTCAGATAGGCTGTCATCTCCAGAGATCAACAACCATATGCTCAGCTCAAGCGCAAACTCCAAAGAAGTTAATTTTCTGACAAAATACAGGGATAAATATGACATTCAAACAAGTGTGCTCACTCATCCTGAACACACGTTCATCTGCACGTATCAGATTTATGCATCGTTTAAACAGAAGCAAATATAATTTGTTTGGAACACAAACATTACTGTACGAGCACAGGTATAATTAATCTTTGTCCGCTCCACAGGTTCTTGTGTTCCACCAGTTAATGCTTACAATAAACTTTTGATGAATGAATATAGTCACCTGTTGCAGTGTCTCACTACGTAAAATACCCACCATCATCTTCCCTACTATTTTGCCTCTCATTTGTCGCCCCTTCATCTGCAGCAATAGATTTTTATCCTGAGTTTTATGACAGTGTAAGGTGCACTACTAAATGCCAAGGACAGGGACTTTGAATAAACTGAAACAGCAGCTAAGGTTATTTTAAGAAAATTATCATCTAACCATGCAGAGCCAGGAAAAACTTAATTAGCTTACAAATATATTAACTCCTTTGTACTTATTTAGTGCCTCGTAGTCAACGAATGGAAATGCGTTATTAAAATGTACACGCCTGGCAGCAAGAAATTAACAGAAGGGAAAAGGTCAATCTAAAAGGAGAATGTACGAGAAAAACACATGTTGTTGAACAAAAAGTTAAATGCACTTTTATTATGTCAAGAAACTTTTTTATCTTTTTTTTTCTTCTTTTTTCTTTTATTTTTTTATATAGCAAGTACCTCAAATGCCCTTCTGCTACATCATGCATAGAATATTCTGACTTTATTTGAACATAACGTACCCAAACACAGAGGAAGTGTTTTGTGTACTGACTGAGATAGCATCTCCAAATAGGTGTAGTTAAAACCTTTCACACAACCATCTCTCTTAAATGTCAGCATGTCATAGGTGTCACGTGTACATTTGTCCAATTTTTTCCTGACTCTGCTCTCAGCTTCTCCAAAAACTGTATTTATGCTTCCAAACCTTAGTCTTTGTGCCTAGCTTTGGGACATGCTTTAGACCTACTGAAGCACCAGCACTCATCATAAGGAGAAGTTAGAGCAAAAGGAAGATCAGCCAATTATTTCATGTTATTTTTCACAAGTTTCATCATCCAGGTAAGTACATTTCTAATAAAGACGCACACAAAGTATGATTCAGTTGGTAGCTGTATTTAGACTCTTTACCAAAATAGACAACCTGAACAAAGTAGAATGTTGTGGATATCTAAAACTCTTGATGGAAATATGGTCTGAACTAGGAACACAGCAATGCAATGCTTCATTGAAATATTTGCTTCAGATGTAGAATAACAACACTACAAAAGAAAATTAAAATCAACATGTGTCCTACACTGAAAGTGGAAGGATTAGAATCATAGAATTGGCTGCAATCGTAATCTTTCTCATTTCAGATTCCCTTTTTTTTTTTTTTTTTTTTTTTTGGTATTGATTCCCAAGCATATTTCTTGGTAAGCTGCTGAAATACAGCAGTACCATAAAGCATATGGAAACATCTGAAAGCAGAAAAGGATGCCTCATGCTACAGCAGGATGAGCCAGAGCAGACAGCTACAAGGCATGAATGAAGAATGGCACATGAAATGCACCCATGGCTTAGCAGCACAGAAAATATGGACAGTGTGAGGAAGTTCTAGTTGGTCAGTGGTGGAGAGATTCAACAATGAGGTCTCAGCACCCATGATTCAAGTAAGCACTTTATCCCTCTTTTTTAAGGAGCAAGTGCAAAGTCATCAAGCTTCTCGGTAATTCCCTGAGTGTTGGGAATTTCACTGATAGGAAAATAGATTTATGTCTCTATTATTTAGAAAACTGTGGGCTATGTCTTCTATTTTGATTCAGAAAGCATGCAATGTTAGCCCACTCAGGGTTGAACAGCAACATTTCCCTCCTTTTTGGGGCAGACTATTTGGTGGAGGAACACTAGCAGAGGAAGGAGCATTTAGCAGAGTCACTATGAATAAACAGCTCAGCTGACAGCCTGACAAAGGGCTCTGTTGTGCTATCTCACAGAACAGCCAATAACGTGCAAAATGAAAAAAAAACCTCAGCCAAGTACAAGGAAAATGCAGATGATATTGTGCCATTGCTCTCACTAGACTGTTTCTTCTCTGCAGAGCAGATCTCTAGAAGCAGAGCCAAAAATAAATCAGTCACGCCCCTGGGCACAATAGCAAACAAACTCTTTTGAATAAAATTCCTTTGGGGAAAAAAAAAAAATATATATACACATGTGTATGTATATATTTATATAAAGGAATTTTTACAGTGCAGATATTGCTGATTTTTAGAGTGAAGGTATTTCTACATTGTCATCACCTTGGGCTTCCTCCAGTAGGATAAGCTAAATTTAATTTATCTCATTTGTAAATCATAGGGTACAATAGTTCTATAAACATAATTTCTACAGTATTTTACAATATATTCTAAGCAAGATAAGTTTTGAATTATAGAATAGATAGAATAGTACCAAAACACGTACTGAACAATAAGAATTGACGTGCTTGCAAAATATATGGAGAAACAGTTATGTAGAACATGATTTAACAAGAAGCTTGTACATACACTTTTATTTCTAGAATGTCGATATTCTAATTAAAGTGAATAGGATTTAACACATGCTTAAAATGAATTATATGCAATTTTTTTCCTGAATCAGAACCTTCTTTCAGATTCTGTCATTCATATTTGCAGCAAAGTTAACAAAATAAGTAAATTAGCACCTCACAGTGCAAATAATTCTCATCTTTCAACTTGAGCAAGGTGTCAGAGCCTGGCTCCATAGGTAGCAAACATAAAGACCATATATGTGCGTGTGTTACCAACAAAACAGTAGCATGGGTTTTAAAAGCAATTTTATAAATAACTTAAAGTTTGGGTGTGCAGTTACCTATTCTATCTTTGAGAAAAAAATCGTGAAAAATTGAGCATCCGAAACGTTGCAGATTTGCAATGGAATTGGCTGCACATCCAGAACTGCTTTATTTTGGAGCATAAGAATTCTCCTTATCTTTTTCTAGAAGCCATGAACACCATTTGAAGAAGATGCCCATGTTTAAGAGGCATTTGTTCACTGGGCATTCCCTAAGTTCCACACAAAGTCTTTTTGAGCATATAAACTTTGAAAGCTTCTAAAGTCAAAGAAAATTGCTAATAGCAGGTAGCAATGTAGGTAAATTGAAGTTGCACATGAATAATTTGTGTCAGTCCCATCTTGCTGCCTGATTTGAATAGAGAAAAAAAAAAAAAAAATAAAAAAAAGGAAAAGAAAAAAAAAAGTTGTTTGCTTGTTTTATCTCTATATAGCTGGTTTCACTTATTTATTCACCTAAAAATGTTGCTGAACCTAAGCAGATTCTACCAATTTTGTATCATTTTAAGCATTTTATTGCTTGTAGGAAATGTATTCTTAAATGACATATGCAGTGAATTAAAAAGATGCTTACTTTACAAAAAAACATAATCCACTAAATACCACTATAACAGCAGCACAGATCTAAGGTATGTTTCCTACTGGACATCAAAAAACATGTCATAAATGTTTTAAGGTAACATTCTCCTTATTGATGGTGATGATCTTTTTTGTGCATCTCAGTTGATTAAAGAATGTTCCTTAATAACTTCATTTCACACTGCAAAGCATCTTTGTTCAACAGAACAAAGTCTCTTCTTATGAAAGACTAAATCAATACACGAAAAAGCAGGAGTGATTTTTGTGAGAGCTTATGAATATCAGAGCTAATGTTGCAGTAATGTTTTTTTGCAATACTGAATACATTTTCACACATTTTTTGAAGCACTCAGGAGAGATACATGATGGAACAACAAACATTAAGAAGTCTTTTTGTGGAACCACCATTGCTGTGCAAGCATATGTTTACTGAACTCTTGTATTTTCTGCTGAGCCTCATGCAAAGACATCATGTAGTATTTTCCCTTTGAATTTTTCCTGTCTCCTTCTCAAAGTAAACTTGAATCACAAACCAAGGATACAAACAATTTGTCTTTAATGGAAATGGAACTACGATTTTCCTTACTATTGGCAATAATATTAGAGAAAGATAGCTAGAGATAGGAAGTAGAGAAAACTAGATATATTTGAAACTGCAGAAAAAGATCTGTTCAGTGGTTGAAGCAAGCATGTTCTGGATTCCTCATTAAAGTCCACAAGTAGGAGTTCCCATGGCTGCCATAGTCCCTAACTTTATGACTGCAAACATAAGTTGATTTTCTGTAGCTCCCTGAAAGCACATTCTGTCAAACCTGCCCGATCATCAGAAAACAAGCAGCTCTCAGAAATCACAGAAATCATAAAAAGTCAGGGATTGGAAGGGAGCTTGAAAGATCATTGAGTTCAAGCCCCTTGCAGAGCAGGATTGCCTCCAGCAGGTCACATAGGAACATATCAAGGGTTGGACTCGATGATCTCTGAGGTCCCTTCCAACCCAGCCAATTCTATGATTCTGTGATATCCAAGTGGGATTTGAATGTCTACAGAGGAGACTTCACACCCTACCTGGGCATCTTGTGCCAGGGCTCTGCCACACTCAAAGTGTAAAAGTTTTTTCCTTATGTTTATGTGGAACCTTTTATGCTCAAGCACAGGTCTGTAGAGGAAGGGATTGGACACTGCTACCAAAGTATTTTCCAGGAATTATAAGGTTTCCACAGAATGCAATAACATTCAAAGAGGCTTGTCTATATCTATATCATCTATACCTGTGTCTTCCATAGTAACTTCCATAGTAGTAACTTCCAAGCTTCCATAGTAACTACTACCACAAAAATACTCACCAAAAAGAGAGCCATTTTGTAAGAGTGCATTTAGAAGCACAAATTTGCTACATAATAAGTTTGCAGTGTGGGTGCCCAGCTGCTTCAGGGGAACACTGAACTCACTTGCACATGACCACAACCAGAGGGTAATTCTAAGATGTCAGCAAAATCATGCAAAGATTTTTTAAACTAATTTCTAGCATGACTGAGATCTTAGTACTATGCTGCGACCTGAAGACAGCTGCGTGGGCAGAACAGCATGGGTGTTAAAGCAATGGAATGAAGGTAGGAAAGAGAAAGTGAGTTAAAAGTAATTCCAAGTATTATGTACAAGGAGAGACTTGGTCCCTCAAGTGAAAAAGGGTGGAAATGTTGAGAGATACCAGTAAGCCTCATCCAGAACCAGAGTCCTGCAATGGAGGTCTCAAAATCTTGCAGATATTCCACTAATTTTCTGAGTATCTACATGTACAACACTCAGCACTGTTCCTGTGTGCCATAAGGCATAGGAAAACTCTTCTGGCCTACAGAAGACTCCTACATCAACTCTTACATCATCGATTGCTCCTTATTGATACACAGGAACAGTGTTTTCCCTCCCATCCTCCTCACAGAAGATTCCTCAAATCAAGAGCTATATGACAAACAAGTGCTCTGCAAACTGTAGTCCTTTCTTTCCAGACTGTTCTTTTTCATTCTTTGACTCTAATTACCTCACACAGAGACAATTTGGAGCTCCTGGGTAAAAAGAAAACTGTGAAGTTACCTTGTCCTCCAATTTTGTATTTTTTCTGTAATGGCAAACATTTTTTTAGTTTTTTGTTTACCCCAGCTACACCAGTTTTGAAGTAGGTAGAGCTCAGTTCAGCATCCACCAAACATCCTTCTCTGGATCCTTAGGCACATCCAGGAGAGAAAGATGAAGAGATGACCTCTATTTCAGAACATTTCAAAATCTCCTAAATAAACATGAGGTTTAATTACCATTCAGTCCTTCCTTTCTACCACCTGTTCCATGGTGTATCATAGATTTAGAGCTCCATAACACCTTGTCACTCCAGTGTCTCTGCCAGTTCCATGCTGGTTTGTTACATCCTTACAAAAAGCCTGAGACAAATCATGACTATATAATGTTGTCTGGCTGTTAACCCTCAAGCACTATCTATTTGAAGAAAATCCCACCCACATGAAACATTCTGGTTGCATTGGCTTCAATAGTGTATTAATAATGAAATCTTCAAAGTGGTATTTGTATTGTAATAGAACAGAAGTTACCAGAAAGACATAAATGTACAGATATTGGTTCTTTGTTGTTGGATTTTTTCCCATGTTTAAGAGAGAGAAATAGTTTAGCAGTTTCAAAACACTAGAGCAGCCAATTTTGAAAAAGACAAATATTTTTGTCTTATGTTTATGGTAGTGCCAGAAAAGGTTCAACCACAGTTATGGGAGCTAATATATTTTAATTTTTTTAACCCAGAAATCTAAAGGACATTATTTATTGATAAATGTCTGGTTTTCCAACTACCTAACTGCAGCTACATGTAAAATATATGGACTAAGCTATAAAAGATATACATTCACATAGACCATTAGCTGTTCTGAGAGACTATTCTTTGTGAATATCAGCCACATAATACAAATTACTGGATTTCTATTTCACAGCTATATGAACACTCACCTTACCCTAAAAATTCCTCATCTCAACACCTGAGCAGCCACCAGAGCAAATTTCATAACTGATAAGACTTAATTTTCAAGAAAGCATAATACACTTATCCAAAATACTATCAAATAAAAATAATCACTTGCTGACAGTGAAAGCAAATGCCTATGACAAAGCTGTGGTGCTTCAGTCTGTACTGGAAAATAAATTGGTGAAGCTGAAAGATTTGGTACCCAATATGACTCTATTCTCACCTTTCCTTTGGTCATTCCCTGTTTCATCATTTGGAGCATTTGTAATACTCTTTGAGCTTTTATCATTCTGGGATTCTTGCAAAAGAGTTTATCTTTTTACAAAATTAAAAATTTAAAAATTCTAGGTATTTTGGACAAACTTTAGACGAACACAATCAAGCAGAGGAGAGTGACCTTTCTATTGGACAAATAAAATTAATCCTTTCATCAATTATTAGACTTTTTTTTTCTTTTGGGAAACCTCTGATGTGTGAAAAGTTACCCTAAGGTATAAAAGGCAAGAATCCAAAGACTCTTCAGGTCAGCACAGCACTTTATCACAAGAAAATATCATAACTGACATTTTAAAAAGATCAGGAGTAATTGTCTGACAATAGTAAGTATGTATTACCTTTCTTTCAGCTTCCATTTAAATACTACTTCCTTTAAAACAGTATGAAATGTATTTCTTACATGGAACATCTTGAATCACATGTACCATTACAGAATTTCACAGGCTTATATGTCCTGTCTGTAGCACTCTGTTCCTTTGCATTTGTCATCTGCACATTTTGACAGGATCAGGACTGATGTAGACAAGCTCCTTGTCCTGCTTGCACCATGAGTGACGGAAAAACAGGTGGAAGAGAAAAAAAAAATCTAGGACCTCTTTTTTTATTCTACTGCATGTTATTGTACCATGATCAATTGCACTACTGGCAGAGAGAGGGGACAATAGGATAAAAGTGCTTGTTACAGTCTGAGGTAACATTAAAATTTTTTGTTTGTTTGTTTTGGATCCACGAAACGAAGTCCAACCATAGAAGGGTCGAGTGCAAGCAGACTTTATTTGACAGTTGACACAGACGAAATTATAGAGCCAGGCAAAAGAGGGAGAGAGGAAAAGATGATATAATAATGAGAGAAAAATGGGAAGGATGAGAAAGAGAGGGCAAGAGTCACCACCAGAGGTCCAGCTGTCCAGAGAGTTTCTTCAGGATGCTGCTGATCCTGTACAGGGTCCGATGCAGAACGGTGGTGGGTCAAGAGATGACTAAACAGACACAGCATGAACAGCCATATATACCCCTGAGTTCCTTTTGTTTCCAAGGGGCAGCTGTCAGTCAGCTGCCACAGAAGCCAGGGGCATTGGCATCAGAGCCATTGAAGAAAACAGGATTACTTGGAGGGGGAGCTTCCAGCACACAGGTCTCATCTCTTTCCAGGAGCCACTCCCTGCTCTGTTTCAGCCCTCTTAGCCAGGCTCATGAGCATCAGTACAATCAAGGTGACTTCCTCCACCCTGGCCAAGGTGTCGTGCCTGGAGGGACGTCCCAGCACTGAAGGCTGACCTTCAGAATAGGGGAGTAGTCTCCATCCATTTGATTTTTTAGTTCTTATCTCTTTCTGGGTGTCACCTCCTGCTCAGCTCTGGCCAGGCCAGGTCCTCCATCCTAGCCAGGGCTATTCACTTTAAAATTGCTCTTTTGAGATGATTGCAAATCAGTGAGATCTAACTCTCACAGTGTTAGCATGTCATTGAAATAAAAAAAGTTTTCTCCATAAAAAGAAAGCATGATTCTATCATCATTTCAAGCGTACAATTCTGAAATAAATATTTTTTTTAAAATCCTTCAAAACCAAAAACTAGAAGGAAATGCCATGCTGAAAACACCTGTCAGATTGCATATGAATATTCTTATTTCTTAAACATTATCTACTTGTCCTTCTCCATGAATGCTACTGTTAATGATTGTTAATATATTGTTAATGTTTTCTCAAAAAGAAGAATTTTCCAGAGTCAGAGAAAAGGCAGCTGCAGAAACCTGGCCTATACCTGCAGTAAAGTCTGTGGGCGAGATTCTTTTTGGGCATTCACACAGATGAACTGGACATTAGTTTTCCTGAACATGAGGTTCAGAGCCATTGTACCCTCAGTTCAGCAGAGTCTTGTTGATACATCGTTGGAATTTTACCCTTAATTGAAAATAGGATAAGATTTAACCTTAGTATTTCCTCTTAATATCATCAACCTAATACTGGAGTGGCATTTCTGACCAACTTAATTAGTATTCAGAATATTTTCAGAATTCACTTTAAATATTTCTTTCCTTCAAGCACATGGCTTAGCACTTTAATATGATTCAGTGTAATATGACTAACAGAATTCATTAACATGCTATTTAATTATTTGGCTGTGAAATCTTAGTTTCCCCATCTAATTGTTAACACCCAAAATACAGATTGCAGTGACTGCCTGCCACCCTTCTCATAGGAAAAGACAGAAAATGAACAAAGGGAGAGAGATTTTCTTTTCCGAAGAAGAAATTTGCAGGAAGAGGTCATGGAATGCTTACACACTTTGTCCAGCATCATCAGAGTGGCCAATCAGAGTGACTAGCAGGATACACAGCTGAATTTCATCTGCCTTCTTGCACAGACTGAACTGTGAAAAATCAGAGATAAAGGGCAGTGGTGCAAGGCTAATGTTAATATCATCCTCAGAAAGCCACTTCTAATTGCACAGGAAGTGTAAAAGATGATGACTTTAAGAGCTGTGCAGGACAAAGTAATGTAGCAGAGGTAAGGGACTGTCAAATAAATAAATTCCTGTCTTTATCATTTACTACTCTGGTCCTTATAAACATCACTCAGTTCATGGGATCAGCACCCTGGAACTACATATTGACTTTTTTTTTTTTTTCCTTGAGAGGTGTAGTTTATCATTATAGCCTTGGGATTTCTTGTTGCTCTGTTTTCCTTTTAACCATTTACTCCTATTCCAACACCATCAACAGTGGTTGTTTTTGACAGTCTTAGCAAGTCTGCTGCAGCTAGTCACACTCACGGTGAATAGCTTTGCATGAGTAGGATGGATTTGCATATGCTAATGTGACATCTGGCCATTGTGTAATTTCTTATTTCTGTAACCCTTGAGTAGAAGATCTTCCTAGAAGATAAGTTAGCAATAATCACCATTCGGGCTGTCAACTTTTTCACAATAGGTGTCAATCTTAATCAGAAGATCTATTACACTTAAGTCTGAAGGCTGACCAAAGAAAGCTAAGTAAAATACCAGTAGGATGTTCCATGTTCATTCAGAAACAGTTGATTTGCTTTTATATAGTCAGAACTTTGAAACGAAGAATCAGAATTTAACCAAACTTGGATATTGCAAGTTTTATCTTTCCCCAGGTGGGAGTTAATTCGGACGTAGACCAATATATAACACAATTATCCAACCACAAAATCTGCACTGTGGTTAGCAGTGGTATTATAAAGATAAATGTAATTTATATGACAGCTTAACAAAGGTCAAAATGTAACCAATAGGGAAATAAAACATGACTTTTTAGCTAGAATCAATACGGATCGTGTATTTTACAAATATCTTCTTTTGCCAACTACATTTAGGCCTTTCAATCCTAATTTCAGTAGGAATTTTAGACTTGGGCAAAAGAAATAACTCTGTAAGTAAAGAAGCATCATTAGTTCAAACCTTTGAAGTTCAGAAAATATAATCTCAAGGGCAACTAAGCACTGAATAGATCTTCCTTATCCAAGCAGATTATTTCAGTTTGATTCCAGAAATTTCCATGTGAGATATAAGATTATTTTAAAGGATATCATCTGATCATATATTTGGCCCAAAAATATTTTAATAAAAATCCTAAAATCACCAGCACTTGTATGATGTATTCTCATTAACAGAACAATTATTCCCTGAACAAACAAGAATTTCCAAACAGTATTCAGAAATAGGTGTGCCAACAGTGGTAACTATTATAAAGGTAAGTAGACAAAAAAGAACTGTGGTTGAAAGAATTCTTTTATTTTTTTTTATGTTCTGAGAAAGAGAGACGCTTAACAATAACTTTGGTGAGATTCAGATCACCTATATGGAACATCCCAATTTACCTACCAGAAGCTAGAAACACAATTCTCAGTGAGAGCAACAACCTCTCACATGTAAACCATGCCAGGAGATATCTGCAAACAATTAGTACTTCTATACTGGATCAAAAAACGTCATACCATCTGTGTTTAAGACCCTTTGTGTAGACAGAAGCAGCCTGATTATAGATGTAGGCACAAATTCTGTAAGCAACATCAGGAGTCAGCCTTTCCAACAATAACCATTGGTATTCTTGTTGTCATCCAGCTTTAGCTGTGGAAGAGATAATGGGTGCAGAAGAAATGCTATACTTCTAGACAGGACTTACCAACACTTTCCAGCTCACAGAACTTGGAATTGAGGTATGAAGACACTTGCTCAAAAGCAGGAGAGCTACATCCAACTGTTTGTAGTGTCCTGTGACTTGAAATCACACCTTGCTTCATGGCACAAGTGTGTTGGGTTGACATTGGATGGATGTTGGCAGATGCCCATCAAGTCACTCCATCACTGCCCTCTTGAGCCAGACAGAGGGTAAACAAAAAAAAAAAAAAAAAAAAAGGCTCTTGGGTAGAGATTAGGACAGGAGGAGATCACTTACAAATTACCATCAGGGGCAAAACAGACTTGATGTGGGGAAATTAGTTTAATTTATTACAAGCCAAATTGACCTCCTCCCCACCAGTGGAGCATGAGAACATGGAATGGGGGTTCATCACATGTTCTGCTTCTCCTTTCTCCTTGTTCTCTGCCCCTGTTCCAGTGTGCAGTTTCTCCCATGGGATTCAGTCCTACACAAACTTCTCCAGTTGGAGCCCTCCTCATGGGCTGCAGTTCTTCACAAGCTGCTTCAGAGACTGTCCCTTCAAGAGTCACAGCATCCTTTGGGCATCCATCTATGCTGGCATTGGGTCTTTCACAGGCTGCACATGGATACATAGTGCATCACAGAACTCCATGAAGGAGCATGGGGACAGCTTGCCTCACCATCATCTTCACCACAGGCTGCAGGGGAATCTCTGCTCTGGAGTCTGGAACACCTCCTCTCCATCCTTTCTCACTGACCTTGGTATCTTAGCAGGGCTGTTTCTTTCACATATTGTCACTTGTGTCTTCAGCTGCAGTCATTTTCCTTTCTTCTTAAATACTTTGTAGAGAAACAAGATAAACCAGGTGCCTTGAGTTCCCAAAGAGTGGGTGTGAGTCCACCTGTGCCTGGTTAGGGCAGGCCCCCTATTACCATGGGGCCAATAAAGGTGGGACACACACCCACAGAGGGAAGCTCACTCTTGTGTGAGGCAATGGAGAGGTCAGCAGCTCGTCGAGCCTCAGGAGCAAGAAAGGCTCTTCCCACAACATTTGGTGGAGAATGTGGGCAACATACAGACATCTTAAGAAGCAGAGTGTGAAGAGCTGGCAATAGGAACGTTCTCCCTGATTTGAAAAAGCGCCTGGGCTAACACTCTCCCTGAAAGGTATGACCAGTAAGCTCTTTGGATTGGAAACCCCTGAGCAGAGGGAAGCCAGGAGGATGGAATCCCATGAGGAAGGGTTAAAACCTGTGTATGGAATCCCATGAGGAAGGGTTAAATCCCATATTCCCATGAGGAACCAGAAACCCATGAGGAACCAGCAAGCTCTTTGGAAACCCCTGAGCAGAGGGAAGCCAAGATAAGGATTCTCTCTTTGGAAACCCCTGAGAAGAGGGAAGCCAAGAGAAGAGCAGATACAGGAGGGAGAAGAACAACTCAAGTCAGAAAGGCAGAGACTTTGTGAAAAGTGCCTGGGCTGACATTGAATGGTTTGCTTAGGCTGCAGCAGTGTGATGTTTGTAAACTGGGGTTAAATCCTGTAAGCTATAAGTGTATGTTTGTGTCGTGTAAAAATGTGTATCAGTGTTGTAAAAATTTGTGTAAAAATGCGTAAAAATCCTGCAAGGTAGGGCAAACTGGGAAAGCTTTGCTGTAATAAAAAAAAAAAAAAAGGGGGGGGGGAAATGTAGAGAAACAAGATAAACCAGGTGCCTTGAGTTCCCAAAGAGTGGGTGTGAGTCCACCTGTGCCTGGTTAGGGCAGGCCCCCTATTACCATGGGGCCAATAAAGGTGGGACACACACCCACAGAGAGAAGCTCACTCTTGTGCGAGGCAATGGAGAGGTCAGCAGCTCGTCGAGCCTCAGGAGCAAGAAAGGCTCTTCCCACAACAATACTTGGTCACAGAGATGTGCCTCAGTCACTGCTGGGGTCAGCCTTGGCCAGAAGTGGGTCCATCTTGGAGCTGTCTGGAATTGATTCTATTGGCTATGGGGGTAGCTTCTAGCAGCTTCTCATAGAAGCCACCCTTTTATTGCTCCCTCATCTAAAACCTTGTCACACAAACCCAATGCAAGTAGCAATCTTAGTTTGAGGTATTCAAAAAACTCTGGCACAACAATTAAAGTATCCAGCTGTCTGAGACAGACTTGGTGTAACTGATGTCACTTTTTGCTGTGTTTTAGGTATTTAACACTAGGTATTTACTGTTTCATAGAACCATAGACCAGACCAGGTTGAAAAAGACTTCAAAAGTTCATCTGTCTAATATTTCATGGGAAAAACAGCCTAAATGTGATAATCCAACAACCTGTCCAATGGCATCCTGGAACCTCCAGTGATGTGGACTTCACCATAACCTCAGGAAGTTGTTCAACTCATTGTTCTCACTCTAAACAAATTTCATTCATATATCAAAGTGAAAACTCTCTAGTGTGATTTGTACCCATGTCCCACTTTCTTCTCCCCATGGAAAGAGAGTGCCAGACCTCTTTTAACCTCATTTTAAGTGCTGGAATTCTTTCAAACTGTGATTCCCACCAAAGACTTTTTGGTTATTAGTGACAGGAAGATTGAAATAATTTTTAAGTTTAAAAAAAATCGGTTGTGTGTGTTTAAAAGATGAGTTGTATTTCTGAGAATAAATAGTCTTCATTAAAAAAAAAAAAAAAAAAAAAAAAAAAAGTAGTTAAAAAGAATATTAACAAATACTTAATTTTAAATTTCAATAATTTCTAAGTGGCTATATAATTTTTTAATAGCCAGTTTGGATACACATGTTCCTACAATCTTTGATTTCTATTCTGATCCAAAGAACCAAAACAAGAAGTAGTAGGTAGGAAGGGAACACCAGAAAGAAGGAATTTACAATGGCTGAAACCTATACTAATTTCTGAAAACAGGAATGCTTTTCCACTACATTGTATCCAAATATTGTAGTCCAGTTACAGAGCCCTACAGTACAGCTTCTAAACCTTGTCAAATTTAATACTCTAATGATCTTAATAGAACATAACTTTGCATTGTATATATTTCTTTTGATGCATGTAATATTGTTAGCCAAAAGTATATTAAAATTTATACTGTGGTGTACACAAGACAAATAAAATATTTAAATATATTTCCAAAATACAGTAAATCTACAGTATAAATGATGCACTTATCAATTGTAATACATTATGTTTTCTGTCTCATTTCAGAAGGTATTATGGTAATAATTTTGGATTTTAGCCAAGTGCTCAGCAGAGGATTTTAAACATCCTCTGAACAGACACATTTCATAGCTTTTAACCATACAGAGCACTGCTCTTATCAGTAAGTAGCAGGAAAATGATTAATACACTTTGGGTAAACTTACACTTGGTCTTCTTTTAGGTGGAGAAGGAGGCATCACTAAGGGCTGAAATCTCTAATTCTATAAGAGGATATAAAAGACAGCAACTCACAGACATCAGATGCATATTCTGTAGGTCTACACAACAGATGGTGGTGTCTGGCAGTGCCTTTTCTTTTAAACAGAAAAATATTGTTATAAAAATATTCAGAATACATTTTTAGTTACTTAACCAAATGTGTGGATGAATTAGTGGGAAATGAAAGTCGTGGTGTGGTGCACTCAGGAGCAAAAAATTTCTATGTAATCTCTTTATTTAGGATTCTTGCACTCTTATGCTTCTCTCAGCTTTAAAACCACTCATGTTCTTGTCCTTGGTACAATCTATTTAAATACATCCTGAAGCCCTACATTTTTGATACATTTAATTTGTTCTGCAGTGTATTGGGATATCCTAGATACCACGTTTTTACCCCTTCCCAATCCATTACTGCTAAAAAGAATCACTATTATCAGCCACAAAGGGAATTTTCTCTTGCAACCAAAGTTCTCTGAAGGGAGAATCCTCTGCAGACCTACAATTTGAGTGACAAGTTCTTACGTGTGCCTCATTATGAGTGGGTTAAATTAACATATATTCTGCCAAGGTGAGGAAAATAGCTGTGGCTGATAACTGAACATGTAGAAAATAGTCTGCAAATCTGGCTATGATGAATTTCATCAAGGTGATCCCATACTTCTGGAGGTCAGGTTACTGTTATATTCAAACCTAAGCAAATGCAACACATATGGACTGCTCTTTTGTTGGAGCAGGTATTACAGATTTTCCAAAGAGATCAGGACTTTCCCCTGCCCATTCAAAGCACAGTATTACAGTTAGAGTGAAAGTGATCACACTTTCTCCCAAGCCACAAATACAGAGCAATAAAGATAGACAAATACCCAAAATCTGCAGGCAAACTTAATTGAATTAACATTTTCTACTGAAAGTCTTTTTCTGACAAGTAAATTCTTTCTTTTACTAGAATAGAATATGACTATCTTATACCCTTCTTAAACAATAGCTGGAGGAAGATGCACTCCTCCCTTGAGAAGGATAGAAGTGAAAATAAAAGATTTTCTGTCATCTCCATAACATTTTGCACATGCTCCCGTGCTACACAACAACAATATTTAAACCTGATCATTAAGAAACAGTATCTTGCATTGTAAACAATTGGGAAATCTTCTGCAAGAACAATGCTGGGCAGAATGGTGTTAGCCTATCCAATTATTATTTTTACTGGAATGTCTTGTTGGGGACAATTAAAATTCTGTTAAAATAACAGTTGAGACAGAATCAGAGGTTCCCAACAGGCTACAAGATAATCACAGAAATAATTCATAAAGATAGGTACAGCATTTGGAGAACACAAGCTTTCTGTGATGTCTACACCCAGAAAGTAGCATCTTGCAAGAGACTTCCACCTATCAAGACGGGAAGAGATTCCAATATGTTAATTTCTTTATTTCAAAGACATAGTATTACAAGCCAAAATGAAAAACACAAGACAATAATGTTTCTTAAACTATATCATCAAATCTTGTAAAGCATTTGCTACAGACGTTTGAAATCCACAAACCACAAGAAAAAAAATATTGATTTCTACAGTATTTAATGATATCTATTAAAGAGTCACAGTTGCATGTAAAATCTATAAGTACATCCTGCAGCAGCATCCATCTACTGGCTTTTTCACAAATAATAATAAATTATCAAATTAGCTCTAATTTGATCAAACAAGGAGAAATTACACCAACAGACATTCTGGGCAGAAAAAAAGCCCACATAGAAATAGCACAGTAGGGAAATGACAGTTATTAAGTATCCTTTGCTGAAATAAATAAAATATAAACTGAGAACAAACAAAATTTTTTACTCATACTTCTTATATATTGTTTCCAGTTTTGGGGTTTTTTTTTCCTTCCGTTTCTTTGAATGAGCAAGACAGGGATTTTTTGCACTATTTTTTTCAATCAGTGCTTCCTAAAAATAAATCCATTTGTAACATGGAAAACAGAGTTTGCAACCTCATAAAATCAGCATGCATTTCCTGCACTGAAGTGTGACAAGTGGTCTCTGGTTTCCTGCTATTTTCCACCAACACAAGAAGAAGCAAAGGAACTGAGAGTTCTATAAAAACAGTTTACCCAGTTTGTAATTCACAAGCCTTAGATCAGAGTTAGCTCGAGCTAAACATATTAATGTTCCTAAAAATGGATCTTTTCTCTTAATGCTCTTGATCAATGTGCAGAGCTTTGATCAGAGAACAGCTTAAAGGTACCTTCGTATTTCATAACTGTTACTTTCATATCCAAGGAATGGGTACTGCCACTTCAGAAAGAAACCATGAAAGCTTTTGCAACACTTTCATTTATTTTTTTTTTTTAAGGGTTCAAAAGAGGAAAAAACAATACTTTTGCATCTCATACTCAACAACAAAGGTGGTATATAATAGTTCAATATCTCTTTCAGGTCAGAGGTGTATTAAGAAAAACATCAAGGGTGATTCTGTCTAGATTTATAAGTAAGCTAAATGACATATACTGTACTTTAATCTTCTTTTGATGCATAGAGTTGGCAGGAGCTACAAAGGTACAATACACAGCTTTTGAGTATTTCCCCATACATTTAGTACAAGATGGAGAAATACATCTTCTCCCATAAAATATAAATACTTATATTTGTGAATTATTTATGTGAGGTTATAGAAATTAACATGTTCCCTAAAATGTACCAGAGTTGAGAAGATGATGTATAGCATGTGGGGAGAAAATCAATTAACTTGTACACTAACAATATGAAAATTAATTCCTCTCTTGGTGGGGCTGATTCTGATTTAACTCTTGTTTGCCACAATCTAACTGCATAAATTTAATTAAATGTTCTGACATTATGCAGGTAAAACAAACACCATATTCTGATATATTCTGTTTTGTATGAATTAACTTCTGGTGTTGGCTGGTTTATTTCCTTTGCTGTGTTCTGGTATTTCAGGTAGTTAATGAAAAGTCTGCTTGGTAAGCTACACAGACTCAAGTGAAGAAGAAAGCAATTCATAAATTATGTCCATTTACCCAAGTTTTCTGCTGGGCTTCTCAAAATAGCTTTTTATTGCAACACATAAAACAGCCTAAATATTAACAGCAATAATTTTTCATGATTTGACAGAAATCATAGTATAGACCTTTTTTTTTCTTTTTTTTTTTTTCTTTTTTTTGTTTTAATATTCTTCAAAGTAAGAAAGTTTTGGGTTTTTTCCCTTGTCAATGGCATTCTCTACCCAAGAGATTACATGATTGCCTTGACTTGTGGGAGCTCAGTTATGAAGTCACAGACTTGCAGTAAAGTAATTAATAACATCTTGTGGGAAGGAATTAATTCTAGGATAAGGTTGATGTGTTTGTAATGCCTCATGCTGTACAAGTACATAAAAATGAATTTCATTGAGATCAGATGAATCTGTCTTGTGATTGGATCAGTTCCTCAAATAACTGTTCTGAAGCCTTCCTCAAAACATGTTCAGCTTCAGGATCTGGTTCTGTACATGTCAAAATAGAAATAAAAATATAATCTAACACTTTGAGGGGTAAAGGCTTAGAAAAATATGTGGAACGTTGAATTCAGGAGAAAGTCACCACTCATCCTTCATAAGACTAGCACAGAATAAGGCTATTGTAGTATAGGCAGGAAGGCAGAAAATGCTGAAAAGTCTCTTAAAAAAAAAAACCATTTAATTAAAATAAAAAATAAATCATAAAATAAAAATCCTATGATTTTTTTCTCATTTTTTTTCATGATATTTTCTTAAACAACACAAAAAAATTGTCTGTAAGAAGAAGTCATTTCTTCATAATTAGAATTATGTTACTGGAATGGATGCGTGTGGCTACATTATTTCAGTAGAAATCCCTGTTATCATTAGTGAAAAAGTTACATTCTCCAGAAGAAATTGTAAATTTGCATTTTTATGGCTAGCAATATAAAAATCCTTTTAACATTATGATATTAATTCTGTAATAGAAATGAAAAAACAAAGTGAAACTGAAGTGCACCTGACTGTCCACACACAAATCTTTTAAGGACAGAATATATAATGTACCAAATACATATTTACCAAATGAGACCGAATGTCAAACATTCAGCCAAGATTACTTTATGTTTCATTTTTTAAAAATGCAGCTACAAGAAGAATGGAAAAGTATAGTATGACACCTTCTAAAGCCTAAGGTCCACTACAATTTGTATGAACAGTGGTCTTTTAAAAACATAACAAAACTGAATTCCAGGAAAACTGCTGCACTAATACTCATAACATATTTCTCAGCTTTTCACAGTTTCATGCTCTAACTATTGTTCCTCTTTTCTGAGACTCCTTCAGGAATTCTTGCTTTATAAAATGCTATCGTGAAGGGTTGAAGGAATTTTTTTTTCCTCCCACTTGTATACTGTCAAGGGATGATGCTTTTTGAAGACCTCAGTTTCACCATCAAGAGCTAGGGAGGCAGACCTGATGGCCTTGTGGGATTTAATTAGAGTTCACCAAGTTAGAATCTCCAAGCTCTCAAAGCCCTAATTTAAATATAAGTTCACTCACTCTTCAACTGTTCCTTAGGTCCTTATTAAAATTTCAAGTTATTAAAGAGAATATTCGAAGGTTTAGATATAAACTAAACTAGAAATGTGCCTGACTCAAACAGCCCTCCTGTGTTAAAACCCTTGCCAATTGCTTGTGACAAAGATCCAAAAAAAAAAAAAAAAAACCATAAAAAACCAAAAATACAGAATCAGTGGAAATACATTTGCACTATTTGGTGTCCAACCAGAGGGAGATGGAGAGACACTTGGGGCCTGGGTGAAGCTGGTGTTGGATCACACACACATTTCAAAGGCACTGATGCTGTAGGTGGCTGACCTAATGTAGTCTGGCAGTAATAACAAGCACTATTACTTTTGCTCTGTGTGATTGGTGTAATATTTCCTCCATTAAGATGTCATTCAGAAGGCTTGTTTTACACTGATGACACATCAGATCCCTTTGAAATAAACTTTCTTGTCAATCACAGCTTTACACCATGTGGCTATGTGAAGAGAGCTGTATGTAACAAGGTTGGTGAGTGACAACAGAGCTACACAGCAATTTTTCAAAAATACAAAACACAGTTCTGTTTGTTGTTGTTTGCTGGGGTTTGTTTTTTGGTTTTTGTGGTGTTTGTTTTTTTTTTTGTTTGTTTGTTTGATTTGGTTTTTGTCTTTAAATGAAATGCTGGCAGCAGTGTTCACACCCAATGACCCAGTGGCTCTGCAGAGCATTCAGGTTAAATAATAACAAGGGCCAATGTAGGATGAGGGAGAGCTACAGCCACACTGATGCTGGGGAAATTAAGCAAGGATGAGTAGACAGTACAGGTAAACAGAGCAGAAATCATTACCAATATGTCTGTTTTATCCTGTCTGTAATTTGACATAGTCATGGTAATTCCTGAAATAATAACTAGTATCACAAAGCTTTCTAGTCCATTTTATGATTTCCACGTGCTTATCAGATAGCTTGAGTTTAAGTTTTATGGCTCATACTGATGCCAGCAAGATGCAACAGATGGAGAAACTTTCTTTCCATGATGCCCACCTCTTTTTAATTTGATTTACATTGATTCTGCAATTGACATATTGACTGTCCATCATATCTGATAGTTCAGATATGTCAACATTTAAGTAGCTAGATTCAGGATTAAATGGCACTGAAAATTACCTGGAACATAATTGAATATTCCAAATGATTTTGAGGCACTTCTAGTACACTTTATATCAATTCTGTATTGAAGAAAAATTCAGCTCCTAATCTGAACCCTAATAGGTGGGTTAATTATGTATTCCCAGATATACTTATAAATTTTAAATTGCAAACTTAAAGGGGAAAATCATCTTTCCTGGATTTCATGGATTTCAGCATAGATGTAATTAAATGTTCACCTCTAAGTCACATTCTATAATGTTCATTTATCATTTAATTTTGCTCTTACTAGAAATGAATGCACCACTCAGGTTAAAAGTGGTTTAGATCTGGTTAAAACTGAACTTACCCACTTCCAAGAACTTTTGAGTTGCTGTCAGAATAGGAGAGAGCATGCAGCATTTGGGTTTGACTTGACTCCCAAACTACATGTAAAAGTCAGAAAACATAAATTAAACATAATCATAGATAGATTTGTTGTCTTTAGGTAAAAATCTGCACAAGCTTCACAAAAAAGACATGGATTGGTCTCTACACTGGCAAGATACAGATCTGATGGATGGACCAGTCGTTGGGTAAGGAATTGGCTGGATGGTGGCACCCAAAGTGTTGTGATCAGTGGCTCAGTGTCCAAATGGAGATGTGTGAGGAGTGGTGTTCCTAAAGGGTCAGTATTCAGACCAATTGTCAGGAAAATGGACACTGGAATACAGAGCACCCTCAGCAAGTTTGTTGATGACACCACACTGATGGAGGGAAGGGATGGCAGTATCTCTCCCATGAAAACAGGCTGAGGAAGTTGGGGCTGTTCAACCTAGAAAAGAGGAGTCTCCAGGGTGAGGTAAGATACAGGTGAGACATTAGGAAAAAATTTTCCTGCGAGAGTGGTGAGACAGTAGAACTGGTTGTCTAAGGAAGCTGTGGTTGCCCCTTGCCTGGAAATGTTCAAGGCCTTGAGCATCCTGATCTACTGGGAGGAGTCCCTGTCTATGGCAGGAGTTTGGAACTAAGTGATTTCTAATGTCTCTTGCAACCCAAACCATCGTATGATTCTATGATTCATATAACTCTAATCACAAGATAATTTTCAGACTCTCTGCCCACAGATGCTGGTTACTCTGTGGTGTGTTTATTTTATTGGTGATTTAAATGCAAATACACCAAGCCCTGATTTGGATGCCTGGAAACATCTCACTGTTGACCTAGATACCTGTGGTATTCAAACCCACACTTATTCACAGCCCTGACAAACAGCAACATATAAATACAAAATGTTTAAAAGAATCTGTATAAAACTCTAGCATTACATATTTTAAATTAAAACTTTCTTGCAACCTACCTATGCAAGGTAGTATGATCTGTGTATTGACTAAGATAATTACATTTCAAACCAGTTCAGTGATGCCCATGACACATTGTGAATCATATTACATTTTCTCCAGTGTCAGAGGTGCTTGAAAGATCTAAACCAAAACACAGATAATGTTTTTAACTAGAAACCACTCTCATATCTCTGGAGGGGCTCTACTGGGCAGTCTCAGACTTGAGGAGCAATCATAAAACAAGTTAAAAATCTATATGAATTTCTTGTAGCTCTTATAACTTAATAACATAGTTAAATGCTCTTATAACTATGTTCTTAAAAGTTCTTAAAAGGCAAAGAAAGAGGTTAGAAAATTGGTATGTACTTCTTGAGAAAAGTGAATTAAATTATGAGGCTGAACAAAAAATATAGATACAGATAAATTTCAGATTTCTGCTTAGGAATTTTGTTAATTGATTGATGTTAACAATGGTTATTTTAGGTCTAAATTTTGAAAATATTCTGACATAACTATGTAAAACCTTCATAAGAAGTGGCAAGGAACCTTCATTAAAAACACACAAAAAGTCAGGAATGGGTTGAGGTACTATTTTTCAAGAGAGTCTGTTGCCTCTTATGAGGCAAAAAAGCTGCTTTTGTTTTTCTGATACCAATGCAATCACTGAGAGAAATGACAAGGAAGGCTAAATAATGGTCTTCTTCCCCATCTTTTTATACTTGTAACACGTCTCACTTTTTACTGTCATCATTAACATTTAATAGTTCACTGCCTAAGAAATAAATACATCACAGAACTGAGATGTTCTGTGTTGGAGACTTGGAGGCTCCTCTAGATAAAAGAACCACAACACTCTCGGTGGGACGATACCGTGGTTTCATTACATTCACTAATTATTCAATTTTGGGTCTTGAACAACACTTCTGAAATTGATAAGTGCAGTTTGCTGTTGTCAGTGGTAACAAAAGATAGAACATACCTGAAATATCAATATATTTGAAGCATATATGTGTACACACGCTTGCTGAATACGTGTGAATACTTGGCCTGCTTCTTCGTATTATTTCAAAATAAAAAATAATAATCCTTTTGTTTTCACTATAAACTTCTTTGGAAAGAAAAATCAATGTTCAAGTTTTTACCATTTAATCTTTAAATATAGAGAATATGTTTTTTCTTCAGTTTTGCATAGATCGCCTTTATAGGACGAAAAGGTGAATTAAAGCTGTGAGGGTACTGGAAGTATATGTAAGTACAGAAGGAAAGCTCCTCATGTACCAAAAGACATTCAGAGCAAGTACCCAGAAAATTAGTTCTCAAGGTTGAATTTAGATGCTCAAGTACAAAAACCCTGACCATAAATCACCTTGAGCCTCCTCTGAGCAGACTGTATTTTCATAGAATCATCAAACAGTTTGGGTGGGAAGAGGATCTTAAAGCTCATTTAATCCCAACCCCCTTGCCATGAGTAAATACAAATCCTCCTAGACAAGGCTGTTCCAAGCCCTACCCAATCTGGGCATCTTCCAGGGATGGGGCAGCCACAGCTGTTATGGACAGCTTGGGCCAGGGTCTCCCTAAACTCACAGAAGATAATTTCTTCCTAATATCTCATGTAAATCTCCCCTTTTTTGGCTGGAAACTTGGAAATTGTATTAATGTCCTGAAAATTTCTTGTATAATAAATTCAGGTGCTTATATATATGTAGCTGCCCCAAGGTATTCTGGCACTCATTGGCTTATGAAAGTCAAGCTCTGTGGGAAATCCATCATGTTATGGAGCAGAATCAGATACCCTGGGTGAAACATCCTGCTCCAAGTGGTCTCCACTTAAAGCAAGTTTTTATACTTAGAGATCAAGACCAAGAGATTTCAGATGTAATCAAGATGTTAAATTTGAAGTAAATAGCTACTTGTGTTATATCCTCTTTGCAGTTTACGTAGTCTCAAGACATGAGGAATTTCCAGTGTTGCCCATTATTATGGATGTTTTTTCCCCATGCAGTGTAGTCCTATTTATTTTAAAATAAAATTCCTGTTGCTTGTGAAGAAGGTAAGCTGTTCAGCAGTATTTTGTTAATGTTAGAAATTAGAGTGAATATTATAAAAAGTAAACAGATTTAGCTTAAGCAAGTATAGATATTTTTATTGCAACAAGGCAGGAAATACTGCAAGATCCTCCTCATTTTTGCCTGAAGCAGACATATGCTTTGTCTATGTCATATCACTCACTTGACTTTCCAATTTCTTTCTAGACTGTTGGCAGTTCTCTTCAGGACCTTCTTTATTAAATACTGGTTCCAGTGAAATCTAACCAGATACCCATAACCTTTTTTTTTTTTTTTTTTTTTTTTTTTTTTTTTTTTTTTTTTTTTTTTTATCTTATTTTATTTTATTTTATTTTTTATTTTTATTTTATTTTTATTTTATTTATTTTATTTTTTTATTACAGAGGCAGGAAAAAAATTTAAGGCTGATATTAAAATATAGGAATGAATAATGATATTAAAATGTATAAAAATAAAAACAAAAAAATCTGTAATCAGTAGTGTTATTTGAGTGTTAGGAGAACAAAAGCAGCAGAATTCTTTGTGTTAATATCTGCATGTCAAAAAAGCTATTATATCATTCCTCAGGATCTCCACATCTACACTTTTCTGATACCTCCTCTAAATCATCCTGATTACATCGTGTCATCAATTAGCAAAGATACAAAGTAAAAATCAAAGAGCAGTTCTGCTAAAGCTAGTAGGATGTTAGCAGCAAAATAAAATAGGAATATTATTAATTTATTTAATTACCTGAGTCTCAGCTATGGAGACTTCTTACACAGAGGCTCTATAAAACTAGTCTGAAGAGAAAGAAACAAAACTAAAACCCAAAAAATATTTTGCTTTGTATTGAGGTCTTTCTTCTAATTCATAGATTTTATCATTTGGTCTATACCAAATTGTGCATGAAATGTGCTTTCTTTTGAATAACCATTTTTTTCTGTGACAATTTTGAGTATCCAGAGAGTTCTTGATACTTTGTTTATTTATTTCTTTGCCTTTGTTTCCCTTTACCAAGCAAGATAGAAAGTGAAGTGTGTGACCCACAGGACAGGTAGGATTTGACAGCAGCTGGGGTGTAAATGTTTTATAAAATGTTTCTTGTAATGTCCAAATCTGCAGGAAAAATGGGGCTCCCTGTTACTGCTACACTGCCAGGAGTGAGTGGAAATTCAGCCAAGGAGACAGTAGCTAAGCTGAGGTCACTTTGCCATATGCAGCGTTCATTTTCTTAAGTGGCATAATTCCTCTGCAGCTGTATGCAAGTTACTAAACTACAATATCTATTTTCTTTAGATGAGGTTATACCAGTATCAGCATGAACCAGGAAATGGTTTTCCACTCCTGCGAAAACCTGTGACATTTCAAAAAATGTGCCCCTACAGAATGATAAAAATTTTAGTATTTTTTTCCCTGAGGAATGGACATCCAAATGGACTTTTTCACACAGTTCAGGTGTTCCTTTATAAGAAGGATGAAAAAAGAACTGGAAGGCAAGTAGAAGATTTCAAAGAAATTGCTAGTTCCAAAATAACTTTGAGGTTGGTGGTATTCAATATTTTTCCTATTAAATGTTCTACTTTAATAACTCCTGATTGAAACATGCTTCACTGGAATTTCTCCAAGGGGTTGTCACAGAAGAGGGATACTGCAGACAATGCCTGTAGGGAAGTGATGGATACAAAACCTGTGGAAGGAACTGTCCTACCAGAATGTACAAGAAGATGAGGAGCTGTGGCAATGGACACTGGCAGCTTACCACATATTAGCTCTATTTCATTTCCTGCATCAAAGTTTATCTCTATCTTATGAGTCACAGAGCTCCAGTGTTCCATAAGAACAGCCAGGTTGGATCAGATAAAGGATTGACTCAAAAACTTATTTTGCACCTGACAGTTCCCCAGTCTTCAATAGTTTTTGGATTTGGAACATCAGAAGTCAGTGCTGGGGCTTTTTTTAAAAAGATTTTTGTTTTTTTTTAAAGATTTTTTCCCCCTTGTATATAGATTTCAAAAGTATAAGAAGAAATTTGCCTGACACAGCTTTGCAAATACTGTTACTGTGTCACTGTGTCTGTCACACCTTCTACCACTGCGCTGCTGTTCCATCTGCAGTCATTTCCAAGTATTCCATGTGTAAAAACTGAAAGAGAAGATATCCATGAAGCACCATTTATCCTTTCAGATAGTGCCAGGGGTGCTTTGTAAAGTCATCCTGAAGAAACAGCACCATACTGCTAGGTGGTCACCAGTACTGTCAAGCTGCCGGAGACCTTATTGCTGCAGAAAATCATTCCTGCTCTCTGTCAGTCATGTGACATCATATTATTTCTAGGAGAGTTTCACAAAATATGCTTTTGCATGTTATAGCCAATAAAATATTTTTTGTGTAGTTAAGAAACCATCATAGGTAGTTGTAAGTGGGAGACATGCCCCATTTTTACAGGAAATTCCATCATGTTTCTGCTTGACATGGGAGGAAAAAGCAGGGGGATGTTTTCAATGATTGTTCATATAACATTTGTGGTGCTTTTAGTAGTATTTTTTCCTTAACATCTATGAGCTATCTCCTTTTCTGACAGACAAATGGTTGGCATTAGTGAAAGAGATATTGCTAAAGTATACAGCAGAGCATGTAAAAATTGAAACATTACTCTGGTCCTGGCAGCTGCCACTGTCCAGAGCTTCCTCCTGATTATCTATGCTAAACCTTTCTTGGTTTCATTATATTTCTACTACGAAATCCCCTCTATATGGTCAATTAAATATTCTCTATTCTTAGTGGTCATTCCCTTCATGGATAGTGTTTATGAACCCTCTTGTTGTCTTTAGCCAATCTAAAAATATACATTCAGTGGTCTCTATTTTTTCATATATTGATTCCTTCAATCTCTTAATCACATTTAGGGCTCAACTCTGAACTATTAACTTTCCATTACCATTGCTGAGGACGCATTTAGAAACTCATGGCAGTATCAGTGTGAGCTATTATCAGGGTTAAATTGAAGGGAAATATAATTAATCTGCCCCATGGTGTTACTCCTCCAAACACACAGGCTGCAGGTAAGCACCTACCAAACCTGCTGTTTATGGATCTCCCGAGTTAAGAATTTTTTTCCTTTTCTATTATAATGTGCTTATTATTCTTTATATGATTGATTTTCCAAATTAATCTCTGTCTATGGTGTGATGAAGTGTCTTCCAAGAGGATGAACTTGAAGCTTAGCCACTCATTTCTACTTCTAAGGGGTTACTGCGGTGTTCTGTGAGCATCAGCTAGGCCATGTGCTTCTGGGCATTTAAAAATATATATAAATTTATTTGGTGATAAATACCAATATCATTCAAAACATAGTCCCTCAATGCCTGACTATTTGTTAAGATTCCTTATTACAGCTCTTCTGACTACAATAACTGCTAACATGATTCGGATTGTAACTAAGTAACAATGCATTAAAAATTGAAAACCATATTCCAGCTTCTGTTGGTTGGAAAGAAAGTGGTGTTTTGATTAAAATTTCTCTGAAACATTATTTCAAAACATCTTTTGCTTTCTAATTTTGTTTTCTTTTTTATAAAAAGCAACATTATTTCACTCTGTGGTAGTGTCTCTCCCTGTTGATGAAGTAAACAAAAACCAAACAATCAATTTAATAAAAATGTGTATAGGGAAAGGTTATTTCCCAGCTCTAACTTAAACGATGCTGAGAAAAAATAAGAGGCAATTAAGAGAAATTATTTATGATTACTCTTAATACACACCTAATGGCACACCCCTGCAGTAACAAAAGTGATTATATTGGTACAGATAACAAATTGAATTCTCTTTAGACTGGCTTAGGAAGGTACCAAAACCAGCACACTTGTCCAACTACAACATCAGCATAACTTTGACTGGGGTAAAAATCCTTTGAAGAAGATTAGTTCTTGCATCATTTTGGACTGTCAGTTCAGAATGAGGAAAAATTCAATATGGGATATTTGAGTCAATGTGGACTAATACTTGCACTTGAATAATTTACTTTATTTCAGGTTGTTTTTTTCAAAAAAAATGACTATGATAATCAACATACAGTTGAAAGGGCTGTGCATGTTCCCATCTCTGGAAACAGAATAATTCCAGAGCTGCACATTGCTTTTTCAGTGCAACAAAGCAAAAGAGATTTTCAGGTCAGGGAAGTTCATATTTTTCTTCTCTCTCTCTCTCTCTCTCTCTCTCTCGCTTTTTTTTTTTTTTTTTTTTTTTTTTTTATTCTTTTTACTTTCTCTGCAAAACTAAATTTAGTCACTAAAAAAAACTTGTCATCTTTTGCCAGCAGGGATGTTTTCATACACTCTAATGGATTATATTGCTCTGCTTGGCAGGGGAACTTTTCCTCCATATGCAACAACATTGAAAGTTATATTAGATGAGTTGAGACTAGATACCCATTTTACATTTCTGCAATTCACCCTTTGAAATCCAGAGTCTTTGTTCTTTACATAATATTCCTGTGCTGCTGACCTTCCAAATGTTTCTTTAATTTCTGTTCCCTGCTGCTCTGCAGGAGTTTTATGAGGGTGAACATAGAATTAGTAGTCCATTTCCATTAGTAGTAAATCTGCTTTTGCCCTTGCAGGGGAACCTTTGCTTCAGTGTCTTTACTTTTGCAAAAATAATGAATTCGTGCAAGAGGTTATCCTGATAACAACAAACCAGGGTTTAAAGTCTAGCCTGGTACATCACTGCCTCAGGGCTAAATTCTGAGCCCATTTAAGCAGGGGATATGGGCCACACATATGAAAACACTCCCTGCAGCCCCTATGGCTGCTCCAGTCACCAAACTGCATGTAGAGGCTTATGATTCTTTAATTTAACTCTGCTGTGAATATTCTGTTTTCAAGAGAAGAAAAAGGCCCTTTAATCAGGGTTTTCTGACTCCTTTTTTTACTATTATCAGCCATTTAACTAACTTGTTCTTGAGCTGCATGAGTCTGGAGAGTCAGTGCATTCAAGATCATCTTCAGAAGCAGCTTACATTTTTTTTATTTACTTGTTTATAATTTGATATGCTCTCTTCATAATTTATAGTTTATTAATCATTTTATACATAAGTTGATTATTGTTAGCTGTCAGTTTATTATGCATTTCTGTTACAATTTTAACAGCACTTGAGAAAAGTCTACATTATGGTAACGTTCATATTCAGATTACAGTTTCAACATTTAAGGAAACTGCTCCTGCTGCTTTTAAATGAAAACAAAATAAAGGATTTAGCTTGAGGTTCCAAGACAGCACAAAACAACAATAATTAAATCATGGTATGCATTTTTTGAAGGACACAGAAAAGAGAAGAGAAGGCTTAAATATTTAATTGCCACAATGAGAAGTATAATAAAATGGTTAAATGGTAAAAAAACCCCAATCTGCATATACATATGTTTGATTATATTTATGAAATTTTGATACATTTTAACTGATGTGATTAGCTACAAAAACAGCCATTGCACTATAAATATCAGAAAAATGCTCTTTTGTAAGAATGGAAAGGTCTAGAAATATGTACCTATCTCCTACAATTAAAGTGAAGTGTTGCTATATATTTAAACATATATTTATTATGTAATAAAAAACCTAACATTTTACCCATTGATTTATAAGAAAGCTTTCTACATATGTGTGGGTCTAAGCTTGAATACTGAGCTGCTGAATAAATGCAGAAAAAGAAGGATGGCTGATAACTTGCTTCACTGAGCAGCTCAAAAGGGCAATGGAATAGCATCTTTCCCCAGCAAAAAGTTTATTAGTCACTTCCTATTTCAGTACAAGAGTAAACTGTGTCACCTGTTTCCAGGAGAAACTACTTTGAATACATTAGCTTGTAATCTGAAAGCTAAAAAAGTGCTAAAAAGTTAATAAGAAGGGGTTTATGAGTGAAACAATGGGTTTACAAGGTGTTAGGGAGTCTGGATGTACCCTAAGGGTGTAATCTCTGGTGAGGTCAAGGCTGGATGTCTTGGGAAAACATATAAGTGCTGTAAAGATCTGTTTCTCCAGCTCAATGAAACAGGCCTGAGCATGGCTTGATGGCTCACTCTTTTCCAGGTGGAAAACTAAAGGTTACACATTACTTTCTTGCATTTAAATTGAAAGTGAGTAGAAAGAGACCTTCAGTCCCTTGTGCAATTAATCAAGTCCATAACCTGTTAAGCACTGACAAATATGGTTGACAGATTATGGTATTTTTGTAAACATATCTCCATGTCCAAATCTCCAAGTCTCTCACTTTAGACTTCAGCAGAGAAACAAACACTTGAGGAAATACCAAGAAAGAGGAAAATTTAGAAAAAGTCCCTGCAATAAAAATTAATATAACCCTTTTCTACTGTAGATAACAAATGACCCACACTCTCTGATACACTGAAAAAGGCTCCCAAACCTTCACTCAGACCTTTGTTCTGTCCTGCCATAAAACAAGATTAGCTGTAACCTAGGCATAGATTTTTTTTTCTGGAGGAATGAGAGAACATGACAGAACCAACCCTTCAGCAGCATCAAGCTGTCAGAAATGCTCCCCCTTGCAGAACAGTCACAGCTTCTTGGAGTGGCAGTCCCTTTGCCCATTAAAATCTGAATTTCTTACATTTAAAATCAAATGCATATATGGTGATTCAGCAAAACTGCACAATCAGGAATACTCAAGTTTCACAACATAAAAGCATCTAAAAATTAAAATAATTTGGGTTTTGTTTTGTTGTTTGTTTTTGTTTTTTTAATATCAAGGACCAACTATGTTATGGAGAACAACAGCAAAAGCAGGCAAAGAACTTTTCAGTTTATGGAAATATCCCATTTTCCTCAACTTATGCCAGAGTGATGCTGACTTAAACATGAATTCTTTAAGTCATGAAAGGATAATAAAATGTCATTCAAATTATATTTAATTTGAAATATTTTTAACATTTCAAACTCTTGTACTTTAATACTGGGTTTCTGTTAAGAGAAACAGAACTTCTTGTAATAACTAAACCAGTAATTGCCTTGGTCATATTCCTGTCTTAACATCTATAACTGGCAGCTGCCAGGTGAGGTGAAAGTGTGGTGAAAGCTTGCATAGTAATTATTTTCTTGAAAATGTTTTTATCATCCTATCTAACTGATTCTTGCAAATTGAGAACCACATTAAGTGGGGAGCTGAAACCACTTGCTGTTCCTACTAATGACTTGCACTATCTGTGGTAAGATACATTTTGAACATCTAGATATGTATCATTGTAGAGCTTCTCTGTGGGATAAATTGAAAACCCCACACTTCAGACTTTTAAAAAAGCTTATAAATATTCCATAAATCCTTTAGAAATAGCCCAACTATAATTAATTGGGTTGATAATGAGATCAAGTTTTCTAGACCTTTTCCCTGCACAGGGCTGTAATAGAAACTATAAGTACAGCTGCACTTCCTAAGATGAAAGTTGCAATATCCATGTGTTATAAATCAGTGTCTTTTTTTTTTTCTTTTCTTCTTTTTCAGAAAGAAAATGCCAAGGTATCATGCAGCCAGGCTTTTCCAGCTCACTGCACCTTTCTGACTGTGATCAGCAAGACTAGCTGCGTAATAATCCACTCCGTTGCTCATCTGTTTAAATTAAGTGTGTGTTTAGATGTTTTGCTGAGAGGGGGCATGTGCCACTCTACAATGCAAATAAGGAGGTGGAAGCCCACCCTTAGGGTCTCTGTCAGAGTTAATAAGAGCCTTGCCATTGAGTTTTATCAGCTTTGTATCAGGATCTTAGATTTTAGCGAGTGGGTCCTTAGGATCTGGGGGGACGGGGGATGGATGTAACACAACCCACAGGGGATGTTTCCCTTCTCCTCCTAGGACATCTCCACGCTAAGGATAGGAGTCAGCTACAGCTTTCAGCAATCTGCCCTGTCAAATTCAAGGTGTATATGCTTGGGCATTCCCTTCTGACATCCCTTCCTTGGGCTCTGTGGGTTAAAGTGGTAAACACCAGTGGTGAGAGATAAGTCTACTAATTATTGAGCATCCTCAAACGCATCACGGTACCCTGTGCCTTAGCTAAACAGTAAGATTTTGCCTCTCAGCAGTGTAACTTTGGATAGGAAAACTGGCATTTGGATTAATTTTAAAAAATAATCACATCCTTGGAGAGTGATATTTTTCTGCCATATAGAGTAATATTTTTCTGCCATGTCTGGAAACAAAGTGTCCTGTCAAACTTCAGGGTGGGAGTTCAGTAAGAGAATGAATTACCTTAATGACCATTTCCTGAAGCTAAATCATCCCAAACAACCCCCAAAAATTTTCTTAATTTTATCTGATAAAAACGTTTGAGTCTTGCGAAAATTTTCTGACGAAACTCCCTGAACATTGCAACAGATGAGGATGGAAACAATAAATAATTGTAACAATTCCAAGTTTTATTTCCCTGCAAGCAGTATTATCTCACTCCCAGATAAATCAGATTTTTATTCTCCCATCTGAAAACAAAAATAAAAATGATGATCTTGTTTTAAAGGATAATCTAATTTATTGTTAATGGTTTGAATCATTCCAGGGGTCAAAGGCATCTTTTACATCAATTTGCAAAAGCAAATTAATGTTTTGAAGGAAATGTAAAAGTCAAGTTGCTTGGGAGTACATTAAATTATATGCTAGTTAATGGTGTTAGAGAGATGGTTTAAAAATAAATTGCCCATAATACCTTTTAATAAAGGAGCTAAATGCATTTTTGTTCACTGCTAAAAGCAGATGCCTATTTGGCACTGTTTTGAATCCCATTTGCCATGTATATTTTGATTAATACTAGGCTGGGTAATCTGCACTACGTGGTCTAGGTTCAGTAACCTCACTGTAAAGTAATGAGCCTTCAAGAGTAAAAAATACGTTAACTATAAAATTGTGTATTCTGAGGGGCTCTGAACATATTCAAACAAGAAAAACAACCAAACAAACAAACAAACAAAAAAAAAAAATCAAATTTAGCTTTTGCCCAGTAAATTTGCTCAAAATTGAAACTTGCGTATCTCGATTTACATTTAGCCTTCAGTCTGAGTTCTGAAAACTGGACAAATGTCAAATTTTTTTATGTTTTCTCTAAATATTTTTTCTTGGAGTCAGCTGCCACAGGACCTTGCAAAAGCCCCAGTCTTAAGGGAGCTTATGGCAACTGGGATGCAGCCAATAGCAATGAGTTCACCCGCTAAGTAGTGTCTTCAGAAAAAGGTCCAGCACTCATATTTTATGAAATATGTAACATGATTTACCCAAGGTTGTCAAAAGAGATGAATTTCAGCCAAATGCAAGGTAATAAATAGTAATATGTGCTGCATATAGTTGACTTATAACCCTTGGCATTTTGAAACAAAATTCTTTTGAAGAATTCATTTTATACGTCATAAACTTTCCTATTGTTTTTCCTATTTTGACTGTCTTTGTCATCAGATTTCTTGTGGAAAGTATTTCTGAAAACTGTAAATGAAGCAATATTTTCAGGAATACTTATTATGTATCTCTCTATTTCTGTGGTATTGTTGGAATAAGAAAGTTAGTAGTGTAGAAAAATGGTCTGTTTCATTAAATTGGAACCTAGGGGGAAAAAGAGGCAATAAGATAATGTATATGTGATCTTTTTTATTATTATTTATTTAATGATTATAGGAAAACCTTTTCCAAGGTTGAAAGTTATTTTTTTTCATGACAAACTTCTGTTATCTTGAGGACAAGAGTAATTTAAGGTTTTATTATTATTACTTTATTAGATGTTTTATTATTATTATTACATTTTGTGATAAATTGTAAACCACATTAATACAATCAACCATATTTACTTTAGATTAAGTATAATTTAAAGTAACTGTAATTGAAATGTATTATATTGTACCTACTTTAAATTTTCTGTCTTTAATGTATGTATGCAGTTATGAATCCTCACATATGAGTGAAAGGCATTCCCTTTACCATGCACCTCAATTTAGGCTTCTTTAGGACTATGTGTTAGTTGTTAAAACCACAGTAAGTCCTTGGCAGGGCATGCTGCATGCTGGTGAGCCTTCAAAACATACTTGTGGATTTCCAGGCAACATTTTCCTGTTTTTGGCACATACTCCAATTATTCAAAAGCTTCCCAGAAGCTCTTGTAGTGGGACACCTCACTGACCACAACAGTCACCAACAGTGAATCCTACAAAGAGACTCAAAGCCTCACAAACACGCAGTGAGGTTTCTCCAGAGCATTGACCCCAACCTCTATTGGTCTGTGGCTTGAGATGTTCTTCAGCCAGGACAGGTATCTGAAGATTGTGCTATACAAATATACACATGCCTACATATTTACTTAGGCTGATACAAAAAGGTCTTCCTAAAAGGGTCTACCTGTGAAGATCTGCCATTATTCTCTTTCATCATAACATCAAGGCAGAAACTGTAAGTCGGAAATGTTTGGAGAAGTAATCCATCCTCTTAAGTTTTAAGGTCAAGTTAAAATGAGTTCTTGAATCCAACCTAAGTTGATATCTAGATAGAATGGCCTCTCAGTAATGTCTGCAACTATTGCTCAGATAATATGCAGACAGATTTAACCTGCTCAGGACCATAGAATATTTTTGGCTGGAAGAGTCCTTAAAGATCATCTATTTCCATCCCCCCTGCATGAGCATGGACACCTCTCACAAGGCCAGGTTGCTCCCATCCCCATCCAACTTGGCCTGATCATACTAAGGTTCAAGTATATTCATGGAACAAATAAAATACTTTCGGGGTGGAAGTCATCTGAAATGTTTTCAATACCTACCCTGGCATCAGAAGAATCAAACTCTAAAAATACTTCCATGAATCACAGTTTAGGACAGGATCAGTTCTGATGAAGAAGTCTGCATTTCTCCCCTGATGTCAATGTATTAAGAAAATCATTGATCCACTTGAGACCCCTTCATTTCATTGTTGTTCTAATGAGAACTGTAATAAGCTGTTGGAAAGAAGCCAAGAAGTGTAAACACAACCTTAAAAAGCCAGGGATAACACCAGCACTCACTGAAAGGGTTTGGAAAGGTCTGTAGGTACTTTTTTAATGAAGCAAGCACTCTATTCCCAAGCACAGCTCTCAGACATGCTGAAAAATCACAAAACCCAAGAGTCTCAGTGGATTACACTTTTTTGCATTTGTATGCACACCATAATGAAATGGACAAAACATATCAAAGGACAGTTTTTCTTCTACTTTTTGAAAATGTAAATTCCCACACACATAGATCAGAAGAAATTAGACAGACAGTAGTTAACAAATAAAACTGATTAATAAAACATGATTTAGATGCAGGATATGCAATGATTTTCTTGGAATCTACTACATGAGTTAGACACGCACTCAGTGTTCAGCTTACAATATTTGGGTGCAAGGATCTTCAAAGATCAGAGTCAGGGTTTCTCATTCTTTATCCTACTCTGGTATTAAAGGGTAGGGCTGTAATTTCTGAGTCAGCTTGGGTGAGCTAATGGGAAATGTATGAAATTTCTAGGAAATTGCTGTTTCTTGGTTTAATCATTCATGATGAGCTCAGTTCTTAAGAAGTATTTTGTAGAAGAGTTCTGAGTAATAATGCAAATGCCATCACCACAGCTGGGGAAAGAGTTTGTCAAAGTTTGATGTAAGTGCTGTATTGTGAACAGGGATTCAAGGTGGATTGCCTTAGCAGGTTTAAAGAATTAAAGCAAAGCTGACTTTCTTCATATTTTCAAGTATGTATTTCCAATTAACAGTATAAATTTAATTTTCTTGAAAATAATTAATGTGAGGGAATAAGGCTTTTAAATATAGCTAGAAGAACATGGAGATAAAATTCCTAGGAGTATCTTATCTACATGATCTAGAAAAAGAGGTTTCATTCCTAGATTGAGCAGTTTGAGCAGTTTGTAGGTTAGGATGTATTTGATACCCCTCCATCTCTGAGGGTTCCTGCAGTGACCCATACAGCCCATGTGCCCCAGGCAGAGCTGGAAGGTGTCCTCTGAAGCCTGGATGGAGGACAGCAATGGGCTGGGGACTGATGCTCAGCCTGTGCCATTCACCTTTGGTGGGCAACCCCACCAGACAAGCTCTCTGCAACTTCTGTGGAAAGTGTGACCAGGATGTGGCAGCTTCCAGAAGCCTGCAAAGTTCAACCTTTAAAACAAGATTTCTTCAACACAGAGTTATTTCAGAGCTGATCAACACCATAATTATAACCATAATGTTTCATCCTTAAAAAAAAAAAAAAAAAAACGAAAAAAAGTCTTTAAAAAAAGTTCCTACTCATTTAATAAATTATTGCAATTGTTTTCTACAACAGAGAATTTGAAACATTTTACACCTAATTTTATTTCAATCTGATTT